>NC_034603.1:85971508-85979312 GCF_900095145.1 Mus pahari | reverse complement strand
CTTGATCACTAATTGAGAAAATGCCTTACAGCTGGATCTCATGGAGGCACTTCCCCAACTGAAGCTCCTTTCTCTGTGATAACTCCAGCTGTGTCAAGTTGACACAAAGCTATCCAGTACAGGTAGGAAGACAATGTTTCAGATAGTTTCTCTTGAAAGCAGGACCAAGCCTCGGTGAGCTGTGAGGCTGAGTTGTGAGCCAGATAGCTGCTCTTCCTAGCTTTCACTTCCTAAACACCTTGTTTGTGTGCTCATCTGGTCCTCTTGGGTGTTTGAAGGAACCAGGTATTGGATCCACCCAATTTACAGCTGGGAAAACTGAGGCCTATCTTATTCATCCAGGCCACCTGCCCAGTAGCATTTCCTCCAAACCCAACATTCCATGGAGAGGAGACGTTCAGGGCCCTGTCCTTCAAATCCCACACTCAGCTCACCTGGCCTCTGAGGCATCTTTCGGCACAGCCACATCTGGAGAGCAGAGGTTTTTGGACCACACAGTCATCAGTCAGGCCCTTTTTTCTCTGGCTTCCCCAGGACAACATCACCTCTAAGTTTTCTAGCTGCTGTTATCGACGGCGCAGAGTCGGTCATGGACGTTAATGCGTGATAGATCACTTTCATTGCGCTACCTCATGATTAATCTCCCATAATAGTCCTCCAACGCCAGGGCAAAAAAGAGGAGAGAGGAGAGAGAGAGAGGAAAAAAAAACCCTACATTATCCACTTTGTGCTCAGAGTATAAATGAATTAGATTTAATTTCTGTTTAATTGTTTCCATAGTTCAACCTCTGCAGACTTCACAGGATAATTTATTTTGTAGTCCTGGGGACAGGATGGGGGTGGGCTACAGCCAGTGGTCTGCACTGGATGCTATTTAATTACACCTGATAGTCTTATCTCCATGTAATTACGGAGTCTGGGGCTCTGGGCAGCCTTGCCTGTACTCAGAGGATCTATGCTGGGTCAGACCTGGGGCCAGCTGCTTTCAGGAAGCTGTGTGAGCTACCAGGAGCCACGTGGAGTCTAGTGCTCCTCAAGCCCTCGTGGGAAGGAAGGCAGAGGGGACACGTCTTCAGAAGTGGAAATCTCTGGTAGCATTCCAGCCCCCCTTGCTCTCTAAAGTGGAGGGTGAGGCCTCGGTGGCTGGGTGGGTTTCTGCACCGTGAGGTTGGCACCTTCAGAGCTGTGTATATACAGCATCTCCCACTGAGGGGCAGGTTAGGGTGCTTGGCTAGTGAGATCAGGGTTCAGCACCTCTGTCCTTGAATCCTGTCCACCTGTCCTTCCCACTTCCTCCTCTCCTTTCCCTCTATTTCTTTGGGGTGTGTGTGTGTGTGTGTGTGTATGTGTAGTGTGAGTATATAAGTGTATGTATATGTGTGTGTGTATGTGTGGTGTATGTGTATATGTGTGGTGTGTGAGTATGTGTGTTGTGTGAGTATGTGTGGTATGTGTATGTGTAGTGTGTGAGTATGTGTGTGTGTATGTGTGGTGTGTGTATGTGTATATGTGTGGTGTGTGAGTATGTGTAGTGTGTGAGTATGTGTGGTATGTATATGTGTGGTGTGTGAGTATGTGGTGTGTGTGTATGAGTATGTAAGTGTATGTATATGTTTGTGTGTATGTGTGGTGTGTGTATGTGTATATGTGGTGTGTGTATGTGTATATGTGGTGTGTGAGTATGTGTGGTGTGTGAATATGTGTGGTGTGTGTATGTGTAGTGTGAGTACTTAAGTGTATGTATATGTGTATGTGTATGTGTGGTATATGTGTGTGTGTGTGTGTGTGTGTTGTGGTGTGTGAGTATGTGTGTGTGTGTGTGTGTGTGTGTATGTATGTGTGTGGTGTGTGTGTATGTGTGATGTGTGAGGAGCTCAGAGGTCACTCCTCAGAAGCCACTTGTGTTTTGAGACAGGGTCTCTCCCTGAAGCCTGACTCGTTGACTAGTCTGGACTGGCTGATCAGGGTGTCCCAGGCAATGTAGGCATGCACCACCACACTGGCTCTTTATGGGGTAACCGGGGACTGAACCTGGGTCCTCATGATTGTGAGGCAAGGTGCTTCAAAGATACTTATGAAACTTACAATCTTGTGCAGTCAGTGATGTTAAGGTTTTGTCATGGCAGCCATCAGCCCCGTGCATCTTCAGTGCCCCCTTGCCATCCCTGACTGAAACCCTGGCCCCGTCCCAGGACCTCTTTCTCCCTCACTCTCATGGTCCTGGCAGTCAGGCCGCCTCTCTAATCTGACCTACCCCGGCAACTATGGCTTCAGACTCTCATATGTGTCTGAGCTTCTCTGAGCAGCTTTCCTGTCCCCCATGCTGTGCAGGGTTAAGGACCTGGTTCTTCTCAGGGCTGAATAGTGTTCTGTGGCACCCTGAAAGGTGTTCTTCTCACACACTATCTTTTCGGTGTGTCTCCGAGTGCACTACCTAGGAAACCCGAGGTATGGATTTCTGAGTAACTTGTAGCTTCTCACTCAAGTTTCTGGGCTTTGATCTTGGGAGTACCATGAGAGGAGGGCTGCCTGCTGTCCCTGCAAGTGACCTCTGACCTCTGGAGGTACTCTGGATCTTGCCAGTGTCTTAAAACAGGCCGTTCTGGAAAGAAGTGCTTTGCTCCAGTCAGACTATGTGATCTTCCCAGAGAGCAGAGTACAGCCTCCATGTCCAGGGCAGAGCTTCCCAGGTGTGTGTGTGTGTGTGTGTGTGTGTGTGTGTGTGTGTGTGTGTGTGTGTGTGTATTTGGGGAGGGGGTAGGGGTGGCTGTCTGAGTGCTGCCTGCAAAGGATGTGGGAGGACCGAGGAGCAGGCCTGGTTCTTGGACTTGTCACGAGCTCAGTCTGCAGGCATCTTCCTGGCTCTTCCTATCCCTTCTCGCTTTTTATTTAAGCCCTGAGGTAACAGGAGTATTCAAGGCAATGGGGACACTCCATTTTTCTTCATTTGTGGTGTTGAACATCTGTCATCCCCAGAGAATGCTGTGTGATAGGGCAGCAGCTGGCCCTCCTCTCTGCCTGGTGCGCTCTCCCTTTCTCTCCCTTATCTGCCGTCCCGGGGAAATGTTCCTGGCTCTGGGCTCATAGAACTTCCAGCTCTAGGCTGGTTGGGTGAAGGAGACTCTGACTTGTGCCCTGGAGGTGAGAGTCCTCACTAAAGCAGCTTTCTGGAAGGATGGAGATAAAGGGGACCTCACCAGTGACAGACTCAGCCATGCCATCCTGCAGGGACTAAAGCCCTCAGTGTGCCAGGAAGTGTGCTGGGCTCTGCGCAGAGAGAAAGGACGGCGTCTGCCTCTGCAGTCACCATGAACTCCTTACCCTATCTGCCACACTCAGCCGCCCTTGGGTATTTTGGGAGGACCCCAAGAACAGCAGCCTCTTCTTTGAGGGTAGCTGGGACTTTGTGACCATATGACAGTGACATTGAGTTGAAAATGAAGAATGCATTATTGGGGTGGGGTAGAGAATGTTCTAGAATGGGGAAGCACAGAGCAGAGACACTGAGAAGGGAAGCTAGGTAAGGTTAGTAGTGGCAGTGGACACTGGTCACATGTGCTCTGTGTATAGGCAGGGCTTCGCGACGCTGGTGATAACCCCTGTGAGGGTCCAGGGTCAGGGGACGATGACTGACATGGGGTTGGAGGGACCTCACATGGGGCAGGTTTCATGGATGTCTCAGAGGGTGCATGTGGCTCTCTGAGACCCAGACCATGCACCCTGGACCATGGGTTGCAGGCTGTACACCTCACATTCCAAAGAATCCCAGCTATGCAGGGGACCTGGGAAAGGATGGTGGCTCACAGTGGTTTTTTGTGAGGCAAAGATTCCTTCTGATACAGACAAAAAGCACTGCCCTTTGTCCAGAGTGGCAGCCACCCTTTTAAAAAATGTTTTTATTTATATGGGTATTTTGCCAGTATGTACGTTCGTATGTATGTATGTATGTACATATGTGTACCACATGTGTGCCTGGTGCTACCAGAGGACGGAAGAGGACACTGACCCTCTGGAACTGGAGTTAGGATGGTTGTAAGCTGCCATGTGGGTGTTAGGAATTGAACCTCTTTGCTCCTTTCTCCTTCCTTCCTTCTCAGGAGGTCACTGCTTGGCTGGAGACTCCTGTACTCCCTCTGCCAGCTGGGCAAGTGTTCTTCTTGACTTTGGCACCCCATCTTGGGAGATGACAATCCTGGCAGGAGTCTCAGGCTGTTAGCACAATACTGAGTGTTGTCTCGGAGTGTGGAGGCCAGAGGGGGTGAGCCGTGGATTGCATACCATTTGGGGAACAGGGGCTGAGTGCCCACTCCTGGGGTGAACTTGGCTACTGAATGGGATTTCAAGTCCCTCTGCTTCCTTTCCTGGGCATCTGTAAGAGCCCAGGAGTCCATACTGGCCTGGGGGTAGGCAGATGGGCGCCCCACTTGGGGCTTCTAGGCTCACATCTCAATCCTTGGCTGCCCTCTCTACCCCTCCCCTGAACCTGACCAGCAAGGGTAGCACTCAGTCCGGTGCCAGGTGCCAGAGAAACGTCCTCTGTCCACATCCCTCCCATTAATCACCAGCTAGCAGGGGGCACAGGGCCCTGTTTAAGATGCACCGGTGGTTCTGAGGTGAGCGCAGGCATCCCCAAGCTGGGCTGTTAATCTGTTCCCTCTGAGACAGACTACCTCAGGCCTGTTAATCACTTGCTGTAATTACAGCCCCAACTTACTCAGGGAATGTTAATGGATGCCTCAGATGGAGGGGCTGCGCGTGCATGGGGCCCTTCTTGCTACAGTCCGCAAATGGCAAGGTTGTGGGATATGGGCTCTGAAAATGAGTAGGCCGCTTGAGGATGTCCTGTCTGTACGGAGGATGGAGGGAAAGGCTAGTGGAGTCTCGGATATTTCTAGCTCTCCAGGCAGTGTGGAAACCCATCGTTGTGTAAGAAGGAAGGCATTGCCATGTTGGGAGCCCGAGGAGGCCTTTGGCTTTTCTGAGCTGTGTTTTCAGGCCTCCAGGGGACTTGGGAAAGATTGCAGGCATCTCCTTTCTTTGTCCCAGTGAGTGCCACTGAGCAACTAGTTTATGTGAACTTAACACTAGCTAAAGCCAACAGAGGGGGGAACCTCAATCCAGAAAATTCCTCCATGAGATTGGGTGGCAGACAAGCAAACGTAGGGTGTCTTCTTGGTTAGTGATTGATGTGGGAGGGCCCAGTCCACTCTGGGCAGGGCCCCTTCTGGGCCAGAGGTCCTGGGTATTATAAGAAAGCAAGCTAAGAAAACCATGAGGAGCAAGCCAGTAAGCAGGAGTCCCCCATGGCCTCTGCGTCAGCTCCTGCCTCTAGGTCCCTGTCTTGATTGAATTCTTGCCCTGGCTTCCTTTGGTGACAGACTATGATGTAGACGTATAAGCCAGGCCATCACAGCAGGGATAACCCTAAGATGATAACTCACCTATTCTGAAATGCAGTTCTGTCTTCTGTGTGTCTTGGCTAACCGACCCCTGGGCTGTTCCATGTCTCCAGACCCAACTTGAGGGCCAGGGTATGGTAGGGACCCCAGACTCCGGTGTGGGAGCCCAGGGCTGGACTGTTCATTTCAACCTGAGAGCTACCAGTGCCTGCCTCGCCTTACACTGTGGTTCTGCTGACCCAGAATGAGGGTGAGAAGACTGGAGCGGGAGATCTCAAAGCTCCCCAAGTTTTCCCACTCCATGGCAAGGTGGAAGGCGCTAAGGTGGACCCAGCAACTCTCATTCCGGGCTGTTATGGAAGGTTACATTTGTGTCCTGGCCACAGATTGTGCTGGGGAAACGTGGGACTCTGGTCCCACAGCAGACAGGTTGAGTTTAAAGGGGCAGCCTGTGTTTCTCCCTGGACACTTGGGGTTGTTGAGGACAGGTTTGTGTGTCTGAGGAGACGTGAAGAAATGTCCATAGTACCAACGAGAAACTAAAGGAATGATTCCATCCAGGTCCAGCTTAGTGAGCGAATGAACTTACAGATCCATGGGGAAGGGTTACTCACAAGGACATGGACAACCCCAGAACAGCTATGCCACCAAAAATCCCACCACAGCATAGGTGCCACCCACTAAGCTGCTATACAAGAGCCCCCCTTTTTAGTTAACCTTTCACCTTCTATATACTTTTGTAGCTCCAGGGCCACACACAGCTGGGACAGGAGTATGTACAGATAAAGGTACAGAAGAAAGTGTCAGCAGCAAGACTCTCAAGAGAGGATCTGATGTGTCGTAGCTATGTTTCTATTGTTGTGATAAAACACCAAGACCAGGGTGACATACAAAAGAAAGTGTGTGTGATGGTCTGTATATGCTCGGCCCAGGGAGTGGCGCTATTAGGCAATATGGCCTTGTTGGAATAGGTGTGTCACTGTGGGTGTGTGCTTCAAGACCCTCATCCTAGTTACCTGGAAGCCAGTATTCTACTAGCAGCCTTTAGATGAAGATGTGGAACTTTCAGCTCCTCCTGCAGCATGCCTGCCTGGACACTGCCACATTCCTGCCTTGATGATAATGGACTGAATCTTTGAACCTGTAATCCAGCCCCAGTTAAATGTTGTCCTTTATAACAGTTGCCTTGGTCGTGGTGCCTGTTCACAGCAGTGAAATCCCAACTAAGATAGCGTTTAATTGGACTTACACTTTCAGAGGGTTAGCGTCCATGCTAGCTGAGATAGGAACAGCCGAGCGAGCGCTTATATCATGATCCCCAACCACAAGGCAGAGAGCGAGAGGGGCACACTGGGAGTATTTTGAAACCTCTAAGACATCTCCCAGTGACACCTCCTCTGACAAGGCCACACCTCCTAATCCTTTCCAAATAGTTCCACCAACTGGAGACCAGGTATTCAAACATATGAGTCTATGGGAGCCATTCTCATTCAAACACCGTACTATGCCATGCCCAGAGAACATAGTTCCACAACAACATGGGGGAAATGGCTGGGAAGGGCAGCCTGCTGTACCCCAACCAGACTCATTAAAACCCAATTCAGCTCTGAGAGAACCTGAGCTTAGCCTCAGGGGCTACAGGAGAGGCAGTGAGGAGCGGGGAGAAAGAAGGAAGTGCTGAAAGGAGGAGCAAGAGGGAGGGCATGGGTGGGCTGAGATTTGTCTGCTCCCTATCCCAGAAGAAGGTAGGCAGAGGGAGGCAGACATCCCTGAGGTGAGGCCCAAGTGGCCCCCTGCAGGCAAATCTCCCATGAGGGAGCTGCTGACATTGCCACACACCCTGGCCCCTTCTCTGCCCTGGCTGAGTGAGCATTTGTCCTGTGAGGGTCCTTCAGCAGCATCGGACACTCAGCATGGCGCTTCTCACTGTACCTACCTTCAAGCCCAAGGGACAAAGGCTGGGTCTCTTGCAGACCCTCCAGGAAAGGCATCCATGCTGTGACATGAGATGATTAATAAAAAGCATGTAAAACTCGAGAAAGGCCCCTGCGTGCCCTAGGGGTTCCCTTGAAGGATGAGGCTGGCCCGGGGCAGCTGCTCCTGTTGGGTGTGCCCTGACAGGTCCTCTCGGTCCCCACAGGGGCTCGGGTGGCACTGTTTTCTTCTTCTTCCTGCCACCTTTCCCACCCCCACCCTGTTCCTTTGAATGGCTGCTGGGGACACAGATGCTTCTAGTCCTGTCAGGACATTTGCAGGCCTCTGACAAAGCTTCTGCTGTGGAAACCTGGACTCTGAGGCCCATAGTCCCTCCTTGTGTCCTTGACACTGGACATCTATCCCAGACTGGGACATCAGTTAGAGAGAGAGAGAGAGAGAGAGAGAGAGAGAGAGAGAGAGAGAGAGAG
>NC_034603.1:85917876-85971233 GCF_900095145.1 Mus pahari | reverse complement strand
GAGAGAGAGAGAGAGAGAGAGAGAGAGAGAGAGAGAGAGAGAGAGAGAGAGAGAGAGCGCCTGTCTTTTGGCAGAGGGTTCTGGGGAAAACTTGGCCTGAACCTCTGTGCTCAGTGACCTTGTTAACCCTGTGGGAGTCCCAGGCCAGGAAGAGCAGTGTTCACTGAGCCAGGCCTTCCAGATGTGTTCAAGGATGACTATGATACTTCCTCTCTGTTAGGTGAGTCTCTGAACCTCTGACAAAATTTCACTGATGATATCCTGGGACAGGTCCTCCGGGGGCTGTAGCCTATAGCCAGCTTCTCCTGAGAGCCAGGCCCACACTCCCCACCTTGCAGAATGGGTGTGCTCTGCGGTTGGGTGTAGAGGGTATAGCTTGTCCGGGGTAAAGTCTAGCGGTGTTATACTGCTGCCTCAAAGTTGTTACTCAGAGAATGCCTTGATTTCAGCTCCCCTGTGCAGACGGTAGAGCCATGGGAGGCACGGCGGTGGGGGCGTGCCTGCTGGCTCTGGGAAGGGAAGCCTTCTGTTTGTCCCAGGTCCACATTGACCACTGAGGTGGACAGGATGGCTGGGAGGCAGCCAGTAGGACTATCCCTCCTCCTCTGCCCCTCCTCCAAGGCTGAGATACGGAGCCCTAGTGTCCCAGTCCATCCCAGCAGCTGAAGTTGTACTTGGTGACTCCACAAGACTGGCGGCATGCATAATGGTTTCCTTGCATTTGACTCAGGATGGTGCTGCTGGGAGTCTGAATCTTCCAGTCTGAACTCCCTCAAATGGCAGGTGGAAGGGATGCTGTGAAGCTGAGAATGGAAGTGCTAATGTTCCTGGTACATCCTAATGGGGTCACCTAGGGTCATCCATGCACAATGAAAGATGTAAGTGGGCCCAGGACCACCGTCTAAAGTAGGAGATGAGGGTGTTGAATGTAAGAAACTAGCAGGAGCAGGCAGGTATCCAGGGGCTATGGGTACTCTCTCATGTCCCTTCTAGTCTGTTGGGGAGGCAGTCACCTTTGTCAGTGGATAGCACAGCCTCACCTCTGGCCGGGCTCCTCTGACTCCACCCACAGTGGTCCCAAGTGTATCAGAGTTCATGCAGGAGCTCTGCCGTTTCCAGGATGGATCTTTCAGATTATCAGGTTGTGATGACATCAGCCATAGCTACCCCTAGGCAGACATCCTTGGAGATGCAATGCCATCAGTAGAGGACTGGTATAGAGACCTTTTAGGCCTCTGGGTTAGCAGCACAGGGTCAGGTTTTTGCCCCCTACTCCCCGCTTCCATGTCACCCAGAGACAGCTTCCACAGGGAGAAGATTGAATCCCAGTGCCCCCTTCTCTTCAATGATGAAGAACCCTGCCCTGCATTCCATGAGATTGTGGTTTCTGACCCTCCACCTCTGTGACACACAGGGTGGAGCAGATGCAAAGGGGTCAGCTCAGCTTATTCCTCACTGCCCTCTGTGTGACCTTATTCCTACCTCCTTTTCTCTCCCCACTTGGGTCCAAGATCTTGGGGTGCTGAGCTGAGCCCATCCTTGGAGGGGAGTTGAACAATTTGAGGAACTGAGGACTGGCTCGGAGGGAGGTGGTCACGTGCTCAGCTCTGTGCCCAGCAACACCCGCTTCCCAGCATCCCAAGCAGATGGCCACTTCACATCCTCCTGGGTGTTCCTCTGGCTCGTGATTTGGGGATCATGGGAGCCAAGTGACAATTCTAGTCTCTGCACCCCCTGTTCCTCCTCTGAAGGATTTCACCAGGCAGGTAACCGGCCCTAGCCTCAGCTCGGCTGCTCCTCATGCCTCGGCCTCTGCTGCCCCCTTTCTTTATGCTCCTGTGCAGCCTCACCCAGAAAAGCCCAGGCTTTCTCTCTTTCTGCCAGCGACTCCTGAAGGATCTATTTCTTTTTCTCCTTTCCTAACTTCTCTTCTCTTTCCCAGGTATCTTTGTTTCCTTGTTTAGTCTTCATGCTAAACTGGGAACTTTCAAGGCTGGAACTTATAGGTGTCATGTGCATGGGGGTGAGGATCAGGAAGTACCCTCCCTCCACCACATCCCAGTATGTGTGACCTAGACAATTCCTTCTCAGCCTCCCTGTCCCAAACTGGAAATGAAGCAATGACAGACCTCTGTGGCATAGACTGAATGAGGGTAAACCATTGAGCTTGGTACCATACCAACCAAGTCATCTCTCTTGTTCAGGCAAGCCGTTTTGACAAGTGGAGGAGAAAGGGTGTGGGAAAATGGGGAGGGAGAATCCCGGTGACAGTAGTGGCAGCTGGAGTGGAGCCCACTGGGGTCCCCGAGGGAAAATGCAGAACACACACTCAGGACTTCTCCAGAGAGGCCTGGGGCCTTGCACCTGTTGGCCAAGGTTGCTTTGAGAGCCCAATGCTCAGGAACTTCTGGCCTTGTAGACATGGTAGGCAGAGAGACCCAGCCAGTGCTGGCAGCCATGATGGGGCTGGTGTGTACTGGGATGTTGTGGTGGAGGGTGAGGCGGCCTGGCTGGTGTCTTCTGTGGTACCTCACTTCAAATGTGGATGTCAGCAGTGATGATGAGCAGGGTTCGGGGACTTGATCCCTACAACCCCACTTGGGGGTTTCCCAGGAGCCTCTCTGCTATCCCTGGGTTTCAGGTAGTGGGCTATGAGTCTTTCTTTACCTGCAGGGATGATTGGCCCTCACAGGGCTATGTAGATACCTCCCTAAGAACAATTTCCTTATGAAAAATGGTCATGTTTATCCCCTGAGGGGGAAAGAAATCTGACTTCGGATGCTTCCTCCCTACCCAATCTCACACCTGGAGGCAACTTGGGTTTTTTTGTTTGTTGTTTTGTTTTTGTTTTTGTTGTTTTGTTGTTTTTTGTTTTTTTGTTACTGTTATTATTTCTTTATTTGTTGTTTTAAAACAGGGTCTCAGTTTTGTCCAGTCTGGCTTTGACTCAGTACAGAGTCAAACTCAGTTTCGGACTTTTGATTCCCCTGTCTCCACTCCTCAGGTGCCGGGATTATGTAGGCCTGCCCCGCTGTGTGCAGTTTATGCTAAGATCTAACCTGGCGCTCTGTGCATTCCGGGCAAGCACTCTAACAACTGAGCTACCTCCTCAGTCCCTGTGTGCAGTTTTTGTGCGTAGCTGTGGCTGGTTGAAGAGTGGACTCGAGAAGATACCACACCTTAGTCCCTAGAAGGCATGCACATCGCCATGAGTGAGTAAGGATCTCCGGATGGAGACTTCCTGGACCATCCAGATGAGCGCTGTACATCATTACAAGTGTTCTTGAGAGGGAGGCAGAGGGACATTTGACTGACAGAAGAGAAGCTTTTGTGACCCTAGAGACAGAGGTTGAAGGGATATAGTCACAGGCTGAGAGATGCCCGAGGCCTCCAGAGGCAGCAGGAGGCAGGAAGACCCCTCCTTCCAGGTTGCTGAAGGAGCATGGCACTGTCAACTCCTTGCAAGTCCTGTAAAACTGACTTTGGCCTTGTGGCCTCCTGCTGTGGCTGGAGTGTTTCTGCTGTCTTCGGCTACTCAGCTGTGGTCATTTGTTGCCGTGATAGACACTAGTCTATGTCATAAGGAAGGGTCCCGCATGGACAGAGATGACCTCTACAGACACAGGAGAGTCCTCTGGCAGCTCCCTGATAGGGGAGAAGGGGACTCTTCTAAGAATGTGCTGTGGATGGAGGCTGGACCGATGGCTCACTCTGTAAAGTGCTTGACAGCAGACATAAGAACCTGAGTTTGATCTTCAGGTCCCACGTAAACCAGCTGGACCTGGTGGCATGCACTTTCATCTCAGAACAGGAGGATCCCTGGGGCTCTCGGGCCAGCCAGCCTAGTGACAGGCTCAAAATCAGTGAGAGACCCTGTCTGCGCTAACAAATAGTGGCCCCTGTGGAAGGAGGTCTGAGGGTGACCCAAATGCATATACCTGCAGAGAGGGGGAGATAAACAGCGAATGACCACCATGCACGCTCTCTCCTTAACCTCTGTCTACATTCTGACAGACAATGGTACTATATTGTTTTCAGTGACCAGCAGTTACATGTGTGGGCAGCCACAACTGGGGTGGCTGCAGGAGAGGTGTGGGGTTGGGGAAACCTTCTCTTATGCTCCATTCATAGGAACTCAAGGTGAGGGGCCCACATTCCTCTCCCCCAACTCTTCTATTTCCTCGACTGTGTCACAGATGGGGTGTCCCAGGGGTCAGGGCTACTGAACTCCAAGTCTGGATGGAAGGAGGATTTTATGTTCAGCGTGGTCCCAGAGCTCCTGCTGAGCTTCATATGCTCCTGGCCTGTGGAGGGGCTTGGTGTGCAGTGCTGGAAGGAGGTGACCAGGCAGAGGACTGTCCTTCCTGCTCCTTCTTGTCACTGGTTGTGTGCTCCATCCCAAGGACTGCGGGATACAGCCTCTCACCTGCACATCCAGCATGGTAGTGATGACCACAGTGTCAGGGAGCATTGGGAATGTGGCACGTTGGGACTGACGTGTGGAACACTTAAAACAAACCCCAGATTTCAAGGGACTGAGTGCAGGATGCCGGGTATAAAGTCTCACATCGGAGTCCTCATATTGATTGCACGTTGGAAGGAAAACATCTTGAATATGGTTGTGTTCGATAAAAAAGATCATAAGGATTGATGCCCCTTGTTTGTTTTTAACGTTTCTAGTGAGGCCACTAGAAAATTTAAAGTCACTCCCATGTTCCCAGCTCCAGCTGCTAAGCAGCTCAGTGGATAGTTACTTATACTGACTGTAACCCCTAGCATCAAGGGCCACTACCTTGTTCAATATCTGTAGGGACCAGGGCTCTGCTGTGAACTGAAGACTAAACCCACAGTGGGATGGTGTTTGGAGATGAGCCCTTGGGAGGATAGTTGGGTTAGATAAAGCCATGAGGGTAGGGCCCTTAGGAAGGGATTAGTGTCCAGATGAGAGTGTCATCCTCTTTCCTGCTCCCCACTGAGAACATACAGCAAGAAAGTGGTCGACTGCTAGCCAGGCCAGGGACCCTCACCACAGTCCTGCCTCTTCTCCAGATCTTGGAACCCCGACTTGCCTTGCGCTCTCTGAGTAGCTGATACTTGACATGTAAATGCCTGAGCCTTTGCTCTGATGGACTGAGCTGATAGACAGAACTTTAAAGGAAGCAATGCAATGCCTTTGGGTACAAAGGTGGGAGTAGTGCATCCTTCCACAAAGACAGGCCTGGACCACACAGATGGACATGGGGATGGTGAGACAGGGGATGGAGGCAAGAGCAAGGGACAGCTCACAAGCAGGGCCTATATTGCTCCACACCACCTCTTATGGAGCATAAGAGGGGGCATGAAGGAAGTGTTCAGGGAAGCCACATTGTTTGTGGGCTCACAGGACATGCACTCACCCAGAATTTTGCATCTATCTAACACAAAACGGTGAAAGTAGTAAAATCTGTGTTCCGTTAAATGGACCCTCTTGATGGTCTGAAGTGGCATTAAAAGCTCATACCCGTGGTGGTATGACTGTTACAACTGATCTCCAGAACATTCTCACCCCTTCCCCCAACTGAAACACTGTCCCCATTAAACACAGGTGCTCTGTCTCCTCCTCCAGTTCCTGGAGTCTCCACTCAGATTTAACTCTCCATGACTTTAGAACCACTCTAGGTTTCTTGTGTAAGTATAAGTGGACTCATGCAGTCAGTATGTGGCATTTTGTGACTGAGCACAGTGACTCAGCTCCTGTCCTGTGGTTCAGAGCACTGGGGCATGCTGGCAGAGCAGCTGGGGTCTTCCCTTTCACTCTGCCTCATTCCACCCTCACTTCAAGCTCGGCTTTGGAACTGAACAGTGAGGGCCATCCATCTAAAACCATGTGGAGAATCAGGCAATGGCCCCAGACTATGCCCACACTTTCCCTCCCCACTGCTGGGTGATGTAGGTGTGTCCTGCCCATAGAGGACAGCCATTTTAAAGAATGTCACATAATTCACAAACAGGCTAGGCACGGTGACACACCTGCAATCCCAGCTCTCAGGAGGATGAGAAGGTCAAGGTCCTTTCCTGACTCGGATTTGGAGTTCGAGGCTAGCTGAGGATGCAGAAGACCCTGTCTAACGAGCACCCCTCCCCCCCCATACAATTTCCAAATAGAACACCCGATGGGAGAGCCCCCACTCTTCTCTTTACCCCTCTCCAATCTCTCTAGTCTCTTTTTCTAGTGATGAAGACGGCATAGTTCCTAAGACAAACCTCTGAGGGCAGGGACAGGTCACTCTGTAAGTACTGTGTAACCTCAGACTCAAAGCCAGGCTTGGGAGACTCTGGGCAGGCTCTGTGCCCACATAGCTGATGATTGGTCAGGAGATGGGCGGACTTTGCAAATCCACAATATTTGCATAGAGCCTGCCCCAGTTGAAGGCTGGCACCCCTTTGTAGGTGGGGCTGTCAGCAGACCACGCACAGCTCTTCCAGGATCCAGCTTGTGACAACTGGGAGGGACCCACAGCAAGACTGGCCCCACTAGGGCTTGGTCTCTGGAAAGCTTGATCCTTGACCCAGGTGTTCTCCCCCAGCTGAGAGAAGCCCAGAGGCAGGAGGGGCTAAGAATGCAGATGCCCTGTCTCTGCATCCAGAGAGGTTTCTGGTGGCAGAAGGCCAAGAGCACAGGTTCTTCCACTGGGCAGGCAGAGGTGTGGCAGGGCAACCTTTGCCCACCCACTTACCTGGCCCGTCTGTCGGCAGAGTAGTTCAGGGGCTGCCAGGGTGGATTGCTTAACCAACCTCATTACTCTCGTGCATTTAGCCGCTCGGAGGAAGATAACACCTTTCAAGTTTGACCCAATTTTCGTTTTTTGTTGTCATAACCATGGAAAATCGACCTTCGGGCCCCTCAGCAGCAGAGCTGAATGGGAAGTGATTTACGGCAAGCCCCTGCTCAGAATCCCTAATGTGCCCGTGGGGCACTGCAGCAGCGCCCTCCTCAGAGGCCTAATCTCCTCTTAGCAGCAAAGAGCTTCACCCAACCGCCCCTCCCCGGAGCTGTTGACAACTCCGTTCCCTAGAATTAGAAGTAAATGAGTAGGTGGACTGGTGAACTGGCGCTCTAGCACCAGAAGCCCCAGAGGCCGAGTTTCTGCACTGGAAGCAGCACTTTCCCCAGCCTCGCCATTCTCCCCGGCTCTTTCTTTTTTTTTTTTTTTTTTATTATTATTATTATTTTCTTTATTTACATTTCAAATGCTATCCCGAAAGATTCCCATACCCCTCCCCCCACCTCTGTTCCCCTACCCACCCACTCCCACTACTTGGCCCAGGCCTTGCCTTGTGCTAGGTCATATGGAGTTTGGGAGACCAAGGAGCCTCTATTCCCACTGTTGGCCGATTAGGTCATCTTCTGTTCTAACTGCAGAGCCACTTAGTGTTTCTGTGAGAAGGCAGGGCTAAGGACCGGGCACAGAGTTTGGTAGGATCTGCTGGCAAGGCTTTCTAAGGGAGGCAGAGCTCCGAGTTACAGGACAGTTGATCGTGCTGCAGAGCAGATGTAGTCTGTTCATTCCAACGCACTTCAACTATTCTTGCAGTATGTAATCTGTTAAGATACGAATAGGACATTTTAATTGATTTTGTTTTAAAAATTTTTTATAGCGTACAAAAGAATAGGCTTCATTTCGTCATTTTCATAAACGTTTAGCACGTACTTTGTTCAGATTACTCGCTCCTGTCCCTTGGGCCCCTCCTGCCGGTCCCCTCCCCCACTTGTACGTTCATATCCCTATTCAGCTTAGTATCTGGATTCTGTGTATGAAAGTAAACATGTGGTATTTGTCTTTCTGAATCTGGTTTATTTGGCTTAAGTGGTGGTCTCCACTTCCACCTGTTTTTCTGAAAAGGATATAATTGCCCTCTCTATCTGACACAATGAAATACTCATATATACATATATACTATGTTTTCTTTATCCATTGTGGGCATCCAGGCTGTTTGCTTATCTTGGCAACCATGAACACCAGTATGCAGGTGACTCTGAAAATGCTGACTTGAGCCTTTGGGCATGCACCCAGGAGCAGTATCGCTATGTCGCATGGTGGCTCTGTTTTTAAGTTTTTCATTTCTTCATTTGTTTCTAGTGACCTCCACACTGTTTCCCCATGCAGCCCGGTGCAGCCCCATGCAGTCCTGTGCAGCCCTGTGGAGCCCCATGCAGCCCGGTGCAGCCCTGTGCAGGCTGGTGCAGCCCCATGCAGCCCCATGTAGCCTGGTGCAGCACTGTGCAGCCCATGCAGCCCGGTGCAGCCCTGTGCAGTCTGGTGCAGCCCCATGCAGCCCCATGTAGCCTGGTGCAGCAGTGTGCAGCCCATGCAGCCCGGTGCAGCCCCATGCAGCCCGATACAGCCTTGTGGAGCCCCATGCAGTCCGGTGCAGTCCGGTGCAGTCCCATGCAGTCCCGTGCAGTCTGATGAAGCCCTGTGCAGCCTGGTGCAGCCCATGCAGCCCCTTGTAGCCCCGTACAGCCCCAAGCTGCCCCGTGCAGCCCCACGCCGCCTCATGCAGCCCGGTGCAGCCCCGTGCAGCCCATGTAGCCTGGTGCAGCCCCATGCAGCCTCATGGACATTCCCACCTGCGGTATGGAAGGGCCCCCCCTCCCCACACTCTCACCTTTGATTTACTGATGATAACCATCTGACTGAGCCAAGAAAGGCTCTCAGTGTAGCTTTGATTTGCACTTCCCCGATGGCTGAGGATGCTGAACATTTTTTCCCTATATTTGTTGGCCATTTGCACTTCTTCTGAGATGTTCGTTCAGTTCTTCTGTTCATCTATTGACCGGATGATTTGCTTCAGTTTGATACTTTGAGTTCTTTGTAGCTCCTAGTTAGGCATTCTCTACGAGAGTGGTGCTCACAGAGCACTCACAGGTCTGTGGGCCACTTGAGGTAAGCGGGCCATGGCAAACTCTCTATAGGTCTATAACTCAGCTGAGTGGCTCTATACCAGGGTGCCATTGGCCTCTGTACCACAGGGCAACAAACAACAGGAAGCATGTAAGGCTGCTTCTGCCAGGCTTGGGGCTTCGTTAGCCACAAACGTTGTATAGCTTAGCCCAGGCTCACACAGGGTAGAAAAAGAGACTTGGATCTTTGGGGGGAAATACTGCAAAACAGCCCTGGAAAGGACACAGCGCTGGGGGGGGGGATCAGAGTTCTGTTACCGTTGTCTCCACAGCGAGGTGGAGTGTAGGCTAATCCTGAGGGCAACAGCAGTGGATGTCATCTCAGTGTGTGATGATCTGGACACAGAGGCCATTTCATATTGAGCATTCATCATGGATCAGAGCTTAAGCCAAGTATTCCAAGCGCGTGGCCTTGTTCCTCTTAGTGACCCAATGATAGAACTATGATTCCGTTTTACTGGCAAGCAATCTGACACTGAGAGACAAGAAAACAACCAGGCGTAGTGAAAGAGGAGCTAAGATTTTGGTCCAAGTGTGTCTAATTCAGGCCAAGATGTGTGGATGCTCTGTCATGAAGTCTTAGTGACACTTGCCTCTCGCCCCTACCCCGGTTCTGAGAATCTACTACACTTATTGGAGTTACATCATAGATGAATGGATGGGTAGCTAGATGACTAGTGGGTAGATGAAAGGGTGTGTGGGGTCAGTAGCTGGAGATGTGAGTAGACAGTGGGCATGTGACTAGATAAACAAATGATATATGGTTGGACAAACATGTAGTTGGAAGGATGTGTTAGAGATGAATGGACAAATGGATAGGTGGGTGAGTAGTTATGTAGTTGGAGGTATGGGTAAATGTTCAAATATGTAAGTGAATGAATAAGTAAGTGCATGGACAGATGGATGGATGCATGGATGGATAGATGTGTGGATGCATGAATGGATGCGTGATGGATGCATAGATGAATGGATGCATGGATGGAGGGACAGATGAATGGATGGATGCATGCATAGGAGGATGGATGCATGAATGGATGGATACATGGACAGATAAATGTATGGATGGATGAATTCATGAATGAATGCATGGATGAATGGATGCATGGATGGAGGGCTGGATGCATGGATGAATACATGAATGGATGCATGCATGCATGAATACATGGATGGATTCATGGATGGATGCATGGATAAATAGATATGCAGTTGAATAGATTTGTAAATAGATGAACAGGTAGGCAAATGGGTGGGTGGATGGATAGGGTGGGTAAGTAGGTAGTTAGAGAGATGAATGGATGAATGGATATATAGATTGCAGTTGAGCAGATGAATGGACAGCTATGTAGTTAGTGTATGAACAGGTGAGTAAATGATTGGGCACATAGATAGATGAGTCTATGGATAGGTAAATCAATATATCTGGTACCTCCACCCTCATCTTTTGTAAAGATGTCTTAGTTAGGATTTTATTGCTGTGAAGAGACATCATGACCAAGGCATCTCACATAAAGGAAAACTTTTAATTGGGGCTGGCCTAAAGTTTCAGAGGTTTAGTCCATTGTCATCATGATGGGAAGCATGGTGGCATGTAGGCAGAATTGATGCTGGAGAAGATGAGAGTTCATCTTGATCCACAGGCAGCAGAAGTGAGTGCCACACTAGGTGTGGTTTAAGTATCTGGTCTTCAAAGTCCTGGGGCCCTATGGACAAACTTCCTCTAACAAAGCCACACCCACTCCAGCAAGGCCACACCTCCTAATAGTGCTATTCCCTATGGATCTATGGGGGTCATTTTTATTTAAACCACCACAAAAGATTTATTTTATTTTTAATTGTATATGCACGTGTATCTATGTGTGGGTCTGTGCACGTGAATGCAGGTACTCACAGGTCAGAGGGTATCGGATACCCTGGAGCTGGAGTTACAGGCATCTGTGAGACAGGTGATGTGGCTGCTAGGAACTGAACTCTCTAAGAGCAATACACACTCAGCCATCTCTCCAGGAGGCCTTGCCCCTGCTTCATCATGATGTGTGCTCTCAGCCTCACTGAGCTGTGCTGACCCTCAGAGGTCTTCCTTATGCCATGGAATTCATGAGCCCCAAATTCATATGCTGGGTTCTAAAAAAAAAAAAAGACATCAGAAAGGACTTAGAAAGAAAACAAATTCCTGAGATGACAGATAGCAGGACAGGACCTTCCAGGTGGCAGAGTGAAGGATTACACAGGCTCAGACTCGATCTGGATTCAGACAGCCTCTCTGCTGGGCTGTGACCCACGCTTCATATCCAATAGATAGGAATGCAGTCGACAGAGCTCCGACCTGCTGCTCTGTAACCCAGCTGTTCCAGCCTCCTGCCAAACATCTGTTTGTCCCATGAAAGCCAGGCTAAGAACAGGCTCATCACTACCAGAGAAAGTTCTCTGGAGGTCTGTGCTTATCTCCCCAGACATAGGGAGGTCTTGGGCAGATTCCAGGTGCTTCTTGGTCGCTTCTGGCGAGACTGTGGTGCTCCACGAGCAGAAGAGGGACAGCTGTGCCCTGTGAGCACATCAGAGAGATCCCATCAACACCCTCATCCTATTCGTGCTTTGCCTTTAGCCCTTTGTCTGTTGTTGGTGCTAACTAGGGAGAGGCCAGGGTTAGACTCACAGACGAGGTGAACTGGGATGAATCCTAGATATCCATGCTGCTTCCCTGTCTCCTCAATTCATGAGCAATGGTACAGGCCTTTTGGTGTCCCGGTGGGGCCTTCCTACTAGTGCCAGTTTGAAAACCCACTGGAGCATGCCTCTCAACCCAAGCATTCAGTGCTGCATATAGCTGTCAATGGCTGCTTTCCCTAGAGGAACTGAGTAAGTCCTAGGGTTGACTCTTCCATTAGAAGGCTCAGAAGCCTCAGGGGGTTGACATTCATCGACATCCCTTGTATAGGTGTAACCAAGTCCTTGTCTTTCCATGTGGGGAACAGTATCTTCAAAAGTCCCATGGGAGACAGGCAAGCATTTGACACTTTTTGAGAATCTCATGCTTATGTTGCTCGGCTATGGAACCGCTGTGCCCAGGTGTCAAGAAAAGGGTCATTAACTGAGAGGGTTGAATGACAAATGTTACCCCAAGATCATGCATGCTGCTTCTGTCTCATCTCCCTGTTGACAGACGTTCCATTCCCTTCCCCTCCCAGAGGGTCTGTGAGGTATCTACATAGGGACCTGGACAGATTCCTTCTGGTGGCTAGAATTCTTCCAGGGCAGAACAGAGCAGGCTTGCCTGGGAATTCTTCCGAACACTTGTACACTACAAATGTCACCGCGTCTCTTGCAATGATTCTTAAAACACACTGCTGTCTTAAGCCATTTCCCTAATGTGCATACTGGAAGAGTGGGCTGTGTGCAGAGAGGCAATAGGCTCCAGGTTGGGAGCAGTTGAGAAATTCCTCCAGGGAATGCAGTCAGGCTGTAGACAGAAATTGTGGGGCGAGATCCAGGGCAGCTTGGAACTCCGGGCAAGGGGAAAGTTTCATGCCTATTGGTCTGGGGGAGTTTATGGTTAGTCTGCAGGCTTTCAAGTCTACCTTTGAGCTCCCTGGGGCCCTTCTCATCAGTCACCAGCCATGGGGACTCCCTTGAACACACTCTCATTTTGGCTTGGCTTTTCAAAAGTTCAGAATCTGTTAAGGTGGCAATCTCTTCTAGTTACAATGTCTCAAAGGAGGCTACCTAGCATCCTGGCATTACAATGTCTCAAATGAGGTTGCCTAGCATCCTGGCATGCTATCTTCTACACGCAGTGGAAACAAACTTCTGCCTTGCCTGTGGGGTCCCCTCAATCCGCCTCTGTGGTTGCCCTGTAGCTTGGGCACCCCCTGCTCCCTGACTCCAAGCCCAGCACTCGGCACCCCTCCAGCATACCCCTCTCTCACCCTCATGCCATGTCTCTCTCCTCACCTCCTCCACTCTCCACTTTTGTGTCTTCACTCCTGGGTACCCCCACTCCTTCCTCCCCTCTCACCTTTCTGCACCCCAATTCCACTCTCACTATGCCTTCTTGCATCTGCCCCCTCCATCTCCTTGTCACTCTTATCCCCCTGCCCTCAAGCCTGCCAATCACCAGGTGCCCCTCCCTATTACACCAGAGTCCCCTGCCATCCCCTTCTCTCTCCTGTTGCTGTACTCAGAATTTCTGTGCCTCTCTCCTGGCCTGGGACTGCCACCCCCATGTCTCCACAAGAATAAGACCAACTCGGTCCCTCGTCTCCAGTCCCTGGGTAGGCACAGAACATGACAGAAGGCCAGGTAGAGATGGCAACCCCAGGGTTGGTGCAGAGAACATGGTGGTTCTGGGAATCAAGCATGGTGTTAACGTTAGGAACATGGTAACCTTCAAATTTCAGAATAAAAATGCTCACAGGCAGCTACTGCACAGAAATAGGATGGGTTTCCCCATTTCCAGCCTCTCCCCCACCCCACCGAGTCACTTACGTTTTGCTCAGCTGGGCACCTGAATGTACCCCTGTTTATTTCTACCTGGCTTGTCCATGATAGTTCTCTAGGTGTTCAGAGCTAGTTTTTGATCCTGCTTCTGTCCAAGATGGCTTCCCAAGTAGGGTATGTTTCCTCCTGGTCTACTGAGGCTTCTGGCTGGGGCTCTGTAGTGAGGTGGTCAGCTGTGTGGACCTGACATCTCCATGGCTCAGGCAGGCCACCTGGATGAGTGGGCTCACAGCGCCGATGCTCCTTCATTTCAGAAAGCTGTTCCCCGCACTCAGCCCTTCCTCAAGGTGTGCACGTGCTCTGAGCTGCAATTGTCAGCCGGGCCCGAGTGCTCTGCAGTGACAGCAAAGGGTGGTGCTCCACAGCTGTGTGACAGAAAGGCGCTGCTCTTTGGTGTGCATTGTGTGTGGGGCCTTGCAGGCAAGGACAGATAGAGCCTAGTCGGCCTCTTGGCCTTACTCTGTCCACTGTATGTGCTATCATGTCCATTGGCTGTCCATATCCCCACCCGACCCTGCACTGCTGAGGGGCCACACAGGATGCACTCTTAGTTCCTGCTGCCTGGTTCAGTTGGGCACAGACTGTCTGTCTTTTTTGAATTCCTGAAGGAAGTAGGGGGTTGCCTGGGTTTCCCACAGACTCTTGCCTGTTTTTAGCACAGCGAGAACCTGTCAGGATCAACTTCATGGTTTTCTCCCCTCCCCTCATCCTCTGCTATTGCAGCTGAGCTTCTCTTTACAGCAAAAGAGCACGTGTGTGTGTGTGTTTGTGTATGTGAGCATGTGTGGATGTGTGTGAGTGTATATATGTATATGAGAGTGAATGTACATGTATATGAGTGTATGTGTGTGTATGTGTGTGAGTGTGTGTATGAGAGTGAATGTACATGAATGAGTATATTGTGTATATATGTGTGTATATAAGCGTGTGTATAAGAATGAGTGTGTGAGTGTTACATTTGTGAGTGTGTGTATATGTATGTGAGAGTATATGTGTGTATGTGTCTGTGTGTGGGTGTGAGCGTGGGTGTATGAGAGTGAGTATGTGTGTATGTGAGAGTGTATATGTATGTGTGTGTGTGTGTGAATGTGTATGTGTGTGTGAGAGTCAGTGTGTACATGAGTGTATGTTTGTGTGTTTGTGTGTGTGTATGTGTGTGTGTGTGTAGTGATGATTCAGGAGGGAAATTGCTTGTCTACCAGTTGACCTGGGCTACTAGGTAAAGTTAAATTTTCTGTCTTTCTATCAATCCATAGTTCTGTTGATCCAGTTATCCAGCTAGCCATCAATCTGTCTGTCCACCCATCTATATATTGAACCATTGATCTATCTATCCATCCTTTGATCCATTGAGTGGATGATTGATCAATTCATCTACCCATTAACTGATCTATCTACCTAACCACTGACGTATCCACCTTTGATTTGTTCACACATCCATCCATCTACCCACCCACCCATCTTTTGATCCATCAATCCATTGACTCATCTATCCATCCTGCAGCATTGAGAACCTAGACTATATCAAGCACTGTGTTTGTAGTGCCAAATTCCCCAGCCTTCGAGGGCCCGAGTGGAGTGATGCAGAACATCGAAATACAACAGCAGTGAGCAAGGAACTTGGGGGCAATAGCTTTGCCTTAGTCGTCAGAGGAGAGCTCTATAAAAATGTCTGTGCGAGGAGATGGGGCCGGCAGCTTCTAACCCATTGCAGAAGCACAGGTCACTGTTGGGTGAGAGTGCCTGGATGTTGCTCTAACCTGTGCAACAGCTGGTGCCCTCCTCTGGAAACACCCTGGTCCTGGGATTCTGAGTTTCTCTGTAAGGCAGGCACATGCAAGCTCAGGTTGTTCACATAGATGACCCAGCTGCTGTGAGGTGGGGAACAAAGAGGGTAGAGAGTTAGAATCTCATTGTCACTCTGGAGGCTGGTTACCATAGCCCCCAAAGCAGGGAGGCCTCTTCCTTAAACCTTAGGTCTTAGCACACAACCACTCCCAGCTACTCCCGTGTCACCTCAGGTCTGTTCAGCCTTAACTTAAGGACCCCAACTCTACTGAGAAGCTATGGCGTGGCTTATACTGCCTTCTGTGCCAATCCCGTGTCCACTGGTTTCTGTATACTGCTGACCACGTCCCCTGGTTTCCCCACAAGCCTTGAAATATATTAACCTTTAAACAAGCAAATAAAAAAAAAACAACAACCAGGATTTCTATGCAACCAGGTTGATCTGGAGCACACTGTCCACCTACCTGCTGGATACATGCTATTTTTAACATAGGAAAGGGGATAAAGATAACAATGGCCCCACTGAGGCCCTGTTGTGGTACACCATTTCTAGAGAGACCAGAACAGAAGTCTGCTCACCCTAGATAGGGAACCAACAACAAACCAAAATCTGGCCATCATCAAGACCAACCTGATGAAGCAATGAATTGTATTGCCACTGCTTACAGAACTATGAGCGATGGGTTACTTACAGGAACAGGATTGAGTCAAAGACAGCTATGACACGAAAGCCCACCCTAGCCTGGGTGATAGCTCAGGAAAGCTGGAGACCTGAAGCACACTGCACAAGCTGGAGGCATCCATCAGGTTGGAGAGTGTCTTTATCAAGCAGTTTAGATGGTCTGAGCCTTTTACAGGTAACTTGGCCGAACTCTGTTTCTTCTATGTGTTTCAGTTAGTGTGAGATTGTCTGTAAGATATACACTGCTTATATAGGCTTGGGAGGGAAGGACCTGGTGAATCTACTCAGTTTCAGGGATTTCCTGAAGCTTATTTGCTTTGTGAGCTCAAGGAGCTTCCCTGAGGAATGAGTTTCATCTCATACCATTCTTAGAATGCTAAGAGGGAAGGTTTTATTTGGAAGAAATTTTTACACAATGAACCCTTCCCAAGGTAACCTTTCCTAATACCCTAAGGCCCCCAACTCTACTGCGAAGCTATGGCGTGGCTTATACTGCCTTTTGTGCCAATCCCATGTCCACTGGTTTCTGTACACTGCTGACCACATCCCCTGGTTTCCACCTTGCCCCTCCACGAGCCTGCACATCTCATCTGATCGCCTGGAGAAGCTGATTGAGATTCCTGCCTTGTTCTCACATGTCCGCGGGGTCCTCCCGGACACCAGGATGCACTCCTAAGACATGAATCTGCATAGCTTCCCACTTAAAAATTCTCCAAGTGACTTCATAAAGTCCTTGGCGTGGCTTTCAAGGTGCTGTGATCTGATTCCTGAGTTCACAGGACAACCCTGTCTCTGCTCTGTCCAATACCAATGTCCCGTCTCTCTGCTCCCAGAAAGGCACTTCCCTGTGGCTTTCCCATTTGACACCTGCTGTCTCTTCCTCTGCCCTGCCTCTCCTCTCCTCCTTCTCCTCTTCTTCCTCCTCCTCCCCCTCCTCCTCTTCCTCCTCCTCTCCTCCTCTTTCTCCCCCATCCCCCTCTGGGGTCTGTCACCAGCTCCATCTGGGAAGCCAGAACACCCTCCCCCATGCATGTGGTGCTTTCTCCGTCTCTCTCATTGACATTTTATTCTGTCAGTTGCTCAAATGTCTCGATATAGCACTTGTCTTATGCCAGGCCCTAGGTGTGACACAGTGCAAAGGAAGATCCCTCCTCTTCAAGGCTTGTCCACCTCCACTGTGGTAGTTGGCTGGCTGTTGTGTCTCCACTATAAGCTTCTTGGTGACATGTCCCTGTGGTGTTCCTTTGTCCCCAGCATAGGAGGGACTCACAGTGGTGATTTCTTTAAGGGTCAGCATGTGAGGTGCTAGGTGATCAGCAGTCCCTTGGTGTGCCTAGGGCAGACCCGGACTGTCATGTCAGGCTCCCTGTCATTGCAAAATGGGGACCTGGGGGGACCGGAGAGGCAGTTCATTAGGCAACGTGCTACATAGAAGCAGGAGGGGCTGATTTTATACACCCAGCATCCCAGCATCCATATGCAATGTTGGGCGCTGTGGCAATTGCCTGTAGCCTCAGTCCTGGCTGGGTAGGGAGGCAGGTCTCTGGGGCTCACTGACCAGCCAGTTTATCCTACCTGGTGAGCTCCAGGTTCAGCACGAAAACCTGCCTGATAAGTGACCAGAGTATGGGGAGGTAGACAGCTGCCGCCAACTTCTGCCAGCCACACACGCATGCGCACACACCTTTACACATGTGTGCATCCAGAGTCCCCTCGCTCCCACACACAAAGTAAAAAGATACATTTGAAAGGTGAACACCTGGGAGGCTTTGGCAATAGGAGGGAGACATGACCCAAACATCTCTACTTCGTTAAAAATTGCTTAAACCAGAAGCCATAGCTGGGCTGGGGTGTTTTTTGTTTTGGTTTTTATCTGGGCCATTTATGATTTAAGGTGCAGAGTCCTCCTGCTGCTGGGTCCAGCCTCATAGCAGGGGCTCCTGGGGCTGAGCTCAGGTCAGACAGCCCCCAGCCTTCCATCTACAAACTGTTCCCCTGACCTTGGGGAGAATCGCTTCCCAAATTACAGCCCTCCGCTTTGGGAGTGTTAAACACAGCGCGGAGAACACATAAATTACATAAGGCCCTTCCCATTGCCGCTGGGTGCTTGGAATAATGTCACATTTCACCAAACCAAAAGGTACACTGTATTATTAAAACAGGCTGGCATTAAAGGAAGAAGTGGAGCCGCAGTAACACTGTCAGACTCCCACCACATGTCAGAATAATGAACCCGGGGACAGGATCCATAAGGCACGAGGGGAGTGAAGGGTGAAGCCAGCTCCGCAAGAGCCATTTAAAAACGGGAGGAGGAGGAGGCGGCAGCTCATTTTCTTGGAATATTGCATTTCCCTGTATCTTTACTACTGAAATATGGCATGCTGTGCCGTGCTTCCCTCTGGGTTAGAGGCACAGCGAGTTGTGCTTTCTGGGGTCAGGCCTCATCTTAAATGTTCCTATTGGTCCTTAGTCTATGTGCCATGCTCTGTGTGTGCGTGTGTATGTGTGTCTGTGTGTATGCATTGTATGCATGTGTGTGAGTGATTGTGGGTATGTGAAAATGTGTGTGTGTGTGTGTGTGTGTGTGTGAGCATGTGTGCCTGTGCGTGAGTGTGTGCATGTGGATGCACATGGGTTTGAGTGTGCATGTGTGTGCCTGTATGCGAGTGTATGTGCATCTGTGAGCATGTGCATGTGCTTGTGCATGTGTGGGTGTGAGTGTGAGTGTGCACATGTGTGTGTGAGAACATGTGTGAGTATGTGCATGTGTGAATGTGTGTGTGTGCCTGTATATATGTATTGTAAGTACCTGCATGTTTGTGTGTGCATGCATGTGTGTGTGTGTGTGTGTGTGTGTGTGTAGCATCAGGGAGGGGTTCTCCACTCTGGATGTGGAGGCAGGAGGAACACACACACACACACACATACACACACAGAGGCCCTTTCTGCTTTTCATCTGGAATCCTATAAATAAAGCCATTTTATCAGGTAATAATTAATTTATAAGGAGTTAGTGGTGTCCCCTGACCGCCCAGCCATGTGTAGTTTGGGGGGCTTTGGGGAAAGTCTGCCATAGTCTTTCTGCAGGGCTTTCTCCACAGGAGTTCTGAGAGTGTCACACGGTCTTGGGATATGATGGCTTTTGCATACCTTGTAGAATGGAGGGGGGTGCGGGGGGGGGGAGGTCATGTTTTCTGCAATAGTGGACAGCTTTAACCCTTCACACTCCAGTGACCTCAGGTTCCTGGAGTTAAAGGTGCAACCTGTGTGTGTGTGTGTGTGTGTGTGTATGTGTGTGTGTGTGTGTGTGTGTGTGTACATGCACATACATGTACAGGGGACATTGTGGGGACTCAGAGTTCCCCACTTGTCCTCCCTGCAGCTTCAGAGAGGAGGAGGCTGAGGTTGCAAGCAGACCATTTTTTTTTGTGGGGGCAGGCTTTCAGGGTTAGACATGCCATGTGTATTCCTCAGCTCACATTTGGGGACACGGTACTACACTCTGCACACATAGCACAAGTGGGGCACACTCAGCACACAGTGTGGCACACTAACTATGCTTCTGAGGGTGAGGAAAACTCAGCCCCACCCCCCACAAATGAGAGCCTGGTGCTGACAACAGGAGTAGCAGACTGTGGTCTTGACCCTGGGGCCCTGCAAAGGGTAGGTACCTACCTCCTCTCTTCCATCTCTCAGCCAGCCCTGGCCTGGATCCTCTACTCCTCCACCCTGCCACACTTCTCTGACATTGTGATGGGGATTGCTGGAGCGGAGTACGGGAGTAACAACCCCATGAGTCTACAAAAGCTGGGGCTGTGTGACTGTGTGGCTGTGTGGCTGTGTGGCTGCGTGGCTGTGTGGCTGCGTGGCTACGTGGCTGTGTGACTGCATGGCTGTGTGACTGCTGGGGTATGGCTGGGGCTTCAGGCCTCCAGCCTGTGTTCTGGGATATTCTGTGCAGTGGATGATGGATAGATGGCACTTCGCACTGCAGAGCAAAGGAAATGAGCCCCAGTGGTGGAGGATAGGCTGCTGCTCAGTTTTCTCCCACCCAACCTGGGTCAAAGAAAACAAAGGGGCCTGAGGCTTTTGGTGGGACATGGCCAGGCGGGCGTGGGATGGTAAAGATTTTGGTTGAGTGTTCTGAGCCGGGAGGGTTTTACTGGAAAAGTGCTACGTGCAGAATTTCTGGGGTTGGAGCGGGGAGAAAGCTATGCAATTACAGAGGGTGAGCACCCTATGTGACAGTGGACATGAGGTGTGCTATGGGCGCCGGGAAGAGTTACCCTGCGTATACAGTGATATTCTGGAGGTCCAGGGATGAGAGAGTGCCATAGGAGAGGTTCCAGAGCTCATGAGTCCTATAGGCAGTGGGAGATTTACCATGAGACCACCTGTAATACCTTAGCTCTGTGTCTGTCATCTGATCTTACTTTCCTAGACCTCAAATCCTGTGAACTGGGAGCCCCCAAAGGCTGAGTTCACCATGGTCATCAAAACACTGTTGGGTGTTTCTTCCAATTGACTGCCCCTGGAGGGTTGTGGTTAGAACGGGACATGATCTGACCATTCCTACTAAAAGAGAGGGATGAGGTGTCTGTGGGGTGTGTATGTGTCGGGTTAGAGTCTAAGCCAGAAGAGATAGGAACTGAGGCTAGAAGGGGACATGGGAGAAGGTGGGGGACAGCTTGGGGAGAGACAAGCGTCCATGGGATTGAGGAGTCAGAGGAAGTGGGCTGCCTGAGAGGTCAATAGCTCAGGCAGGTGGCCGAATGGCCGAGAGTGGATGCCAGGCAGAGCCTAGGTGCTCGTGGATGGGGCGGGGACCACATGACTGATCCCTGGTGGCGGGCTCTTGACTACGTGCCAGCATTTGTTTTATATTAAAGGGGAGGGACTATTTCCAAGGCAGGGCATTTATTTTTGTTTCTTTTGTTTTCATTTCCCTTCCCTTCAGGTTGAAAAGCTGCCTGTGAGAACCTAGCGGTCCTTTGTGATCCCACTCTGCGTGGGCACACACACTGCACACTGAGGAAGCCTCATCAGTTCCTCCACGGGCCCCTGGCTACAGGAAAGTAGACGACACCCCAACAGGTAAGGCCACAAGGCTCCCCTCCTCTGCCTTGGCATCTGAGTTTGCGGCGAGTATCACTAATAAGGCCACTTCAGCTTCTGGAAGGCATCGTGGGGCAGTGGGATGGTGTCCTATGCCTGTGTTTGCAGTT
This sequence comes from Mus pahari, assembly GCF_900095145.1. Taxonomy (NCBI): domain Eukaryota; kingdom Metazoa; phylum Chordata; class Mammalia; order Rodentia; family Muridae; genus Mus; species Mus pahari. The sequence goes on along the minus strand of NC_034603.1, from coordinate 85,950,100 downwards.
CATTGCATCTTCATGGCTTCTACAAGTTGGTGAAGTCACATAGAGTCCCCAGGTCCCCAGGAAATCATGGCCGTTGACCTTGTTCTCTGTGTCCTGACACTCACCAGCACGTTTTGGGGAACTTCGTCAGGGAAGGAGAGTAACTTCATGATCTGCTCCTGTCAGGCTCGTCAATATGAGATGTATGAGTGGCCAAGACTGCGATCTGATCCTCCAACCTAATGTCCAGGCTGCCCTCAAGCCAGGGAGCAGCAGTGAGCCTCCATCTTGCTGCTAAGGTGATGGAGTGATTCCCTGTCCCTCAGGCTGAGCAACAGGTTCTGACAGGAGCCACCAGGGCCAGTGTCACACTTGGAGGTTTCAAATACAGCCCACAAGACTTCATTCATTTTCCGTGGTAGCTGCAGGGCTCGGGGACTCTTGATTTTGATAATTCCCTAGGCCTGTTTGTAGACCCCAAGAAAATGCTCTACATGTGTGATTTTGGCTTTATCACATATGACACTTGGGAGAATGCTGGGGACTGTGTGTTCCCATGCTTTCTTCCTGGGAAGTTAGGGAGCCCCATCCTCCTGGCCCATCTTCATACTCACCAGCTAGGAAATGCCTCAAGCTAAGGAGGTCAGAGGACAACTTCTAGAGCGATCCCATTATGTGGCTTCTGAGGAGGGAGCTTGGGACAGGACTTGGTGGCAAGTGCCCTTTCTTGAGGAACCATTTCTCTGCTCCCCAGTGGTGGACTTTGTTGGGCCAAGCATGTAACAGGAGCTGGAAACAGGGCTGTGGCTGGCTTCTCCAGAGCGCTTTGCAGAGTCTGTAGGAAAGAATTCTGCATGGTGTAGATGTCTCTCTGGGGGCATGCACACTGTTCCCTCGTGACTGGCCGAAGCTCTCTCCCTGGGGTTTTCTTCTTGTACGAGGCTCACTGGTCCACAGACTTCCCTGGATATCACTCAGCAATGCAGCCCATCCCGTGATCATGTGACCGTCTCTGCCGTGTACATGAAAGGAATGTGCCCTCAGTAGACACCGTGCTTGGGTTTTTGAGTTTCGATCTTTTCTGGAGTCTGCAGCAAGCTGACATTGGACAGTTGGCAGTTCTGACTGACCACGTGGTCATGAGGGGAAAGAAGGGCAGCCAACTGTGTGGGTGAGTGGTGTCACTCGCGAGGTCAGGCATGGTCAATGTGTCCCCACATTTCTCAGTGGGTAGTCAGGTTATTGGATGTAGCCTGTTGTAGACGGAGGATTGCCTGAGTCCGAGCAGCTCTGATGAGCTCAGGAAAAAGTCCTCACGGAGTTTGTTAGCTAATGGGGGCAGGGGCTGGGGAATTAGCTGCAGTGGGTTACAAGTAATGTCTAGGGGTGCAAAGGTCTCGGGGGACAAATGTGGTGTGGCGAACTGACCAGTACTGGGGAACGGAGGTGCCTGTTGTTCATGCGAGATGGTGCGGAAAAGGAAGTGAGAGAGAACCTTCCAGATGGGTTGTGATACCGATGCCCTGAGGTGGGGATGTGCCAAAGCATTTAGAAGATGGGTGTGAGGGCTAGGGTCGGGTCGGATGGCTGAGTGGAAGTGGGCAGAGTGCAGATGGGTCTGGTGCCCTGGGCTATGTTTGGAGTCCCCAGGGGATGGGGTGTTGTGATCTGCTAAAACCAACGGAATCCATAGAAGGGTTCTGAGTCAGGGTCTTCCTTCACTGTGTCAAGCCTGAGGAGATGAAGACAATGCTGCCTTCTGTGAGGGTCAAGGCAGGGACCCCCAAGTTGAAGCTGGAGTCATCTGAGAGCTACTGTAGGGACGCTACTGTTCTTGAGACTCAATCTGGATTGGGACTGAGCAGTCCAGAGGTAGATGTTGGGCCAAGCTTGTCCTATGCTGACTGGGATGGCCCTGCTCAGTGAGCCCAAGCCATGCTGAGAGGTCCTCAGTGTCCCCTTGTCACTCTGAGGCCATGGATTGTGGCTCCAGAGAGCCTCAGAGGGGGCTGGGTCTTACAGCTGGCCTCAGGCAAGCTCTAGTGTCTTGCTGCTGGGTTTTGGGGCTCCTGATTCTACCCCCGAGTGAGGACAGCTGGCCCAGATTCACCTTCCTGGGCTTCAGAGAACCAGTATCCCCAGCAAGGTGGCTCTTTGGGGTCATTAAAGCTGGAAGCGCAAAGCCCAGCAGGTCCCCAGGGTGGACCTGGGAAGTCCAGGGCCCAAGTGACTTTACATGGAGCGTCTTTGCTTAGCACACTCTCATTCTGACCTCCCTGCATTTAGAAGGTAGCTCTGACAGCTGTGTAAGTCTTGTCCTTCCCATGGGGTGAAGGCAAGGGGAGTCTTGACTCACAGGGAGCCCATCTTCTAAGGGAGGGTCATACAGAGGTGTGTCCCAGGCACCTGTGCGTGATCTGCATGTCTTTAGCAGTTCTGGGATGGCAGATCTCTGAAGGATGAGGTCAGGCACATGGTTGAGCGACCAGGCATGTCAGGCTGCTGACTCCTGCATACACACACACACACACACACACACACACACACACACACACACAGACACAGACACACAGACACACACAGACAGACAAACACACACACAGATACACACACACAGACAGACAGGCACATAGACACACAGACAGATACACACACAGACACACAGACACACAGACAAACATATAGACACACACACAAACATACACACACACAGACACACACACATAGACACACAGACAGACACACACAGACACACACAAACATACAGACACACACATGTAGACACAAACACACACACACACACACACACACACATAGACACACACACAGACAGACGATGCCTAGTAATGTCAAACCCACCACTGGGGTGTGAGAATCCCTTGCTCTGACTCTTTGGAGAAGAGCTTCTCCTAAGAGTGGTTTTGAGGTCAGAAAAGCCTGCTGTAGCCTACAGCCTGGACAGAGGTGGGTCACAGTTCCAGGAATGGCTTTGACATTGTAGCTCACTTAGTGTGATCTCTACTACTGTCAACATGTCCTTGCTCAAGGGACGATGAGAGAAGAAATGATTTGCTTTCGCCTTTGACCCTGCCCTCTGCATTTCTTGCCTTTAGGCAGAACCTTGTCCTTAGGTCTTATTTAAAAGCTCACCCCTTTCAATATGGAGCCAATTTGGATCTAACTGTGCAACCAATTCCAGGCCTTCATTAAAAACATGGGTGGACATTAATCTGCTGCAAAATGAGGTGTCATAGTGGCCAGTCTGTGGGCAACAGTCCATCAGACATGCTGGAAGGAGACGTCTGTCACCCACTGGGACAGGGGACATGCCACCTTGCCTCGTCCCTTCTGCTGTTCAGCCATATTTGTATCCATTGCGGGTGTCACTCAGAGGAACCAGAGGCTGTGGCCAGCTGTTCCTTCTCCAGATGTTTCTGAGAGGGGAGAACTGCTCACGTTCAGGAGCCGAAGGGAAAGTGGAGTCTTCCACCTGCCTTCTGTGCCTCTCGTAGGCGACTGAGGCTGGGGGCCCTGCAGGCTGGGGCGGAGCATGCATGTTTGTGGTTGAGCTGCTGACACCCTACAAGTGCTCAACGTTGGAAGACATCCATCTCCAAGGCCCCCACCCTCGAGCTGCGTCCCATGAGCACGACGGGCAACATCCCATAAATCATCTCCGAATGAGCGTGCTTCCTGCACTCATCCATCACGCCTGGCTCTCCTCTGCTTGTTTTTAAAAGCTGTTAAACCAGAATCCATCATGGGGAAGCCGCCGACACCTTGGGCTGAGCTGTACACAGGCTGCCTGAGGCTGCGGTAGTTAGACTATCCCCCAGCCCCGATTACTGAGGCCTCCTGGTGTGAGAAGGAGTGTGGGGAGGAGTGTGATCATGGCTTTACCCAGCCATATCAGAAGCCACTTAGAGATAGACTTTCCTATCTGTTTGTCCAGAGCCTGCCCCACTGTGCTGCTGCCCCTCTGTGCTGCTGCCCCACTGTGCTGCATTGCAGTTGGGTAGAAGGGTTGGAGCCTGTTGGCCCCACACAGGGCTTCCTGGGCAGGACTCCTGCAGTCATCTGGGATGAACCTGATGGTTTAATTAGGGAGCTCCACTGGAGTGAGCTCCAAGGATGCACTGTGCTCACCCTGGGGAAAACCCATGGCTTTGGACTCACTTTTCCCTACCTGCTACCTCCTCTCAAATTTCCCTCCTCTTGTTCTCTCTATTCCTCCTCCATCTTCACCTCCTTCCTCCCTTTCTTTCTGCCTCCTCCTTTTTCTCCCTGCCTCTTTCCCTCCTTCTCTCCTCTCCCTCCTCCCTTCCTCCCTCCTTCCATCCTCCTCTCCTCTCCCTCTTCCCCTCCTCTCTCTCTTTCCCTCCTCCCCCTCCTCCCCTCTCTCCTCTTCCCTCCCAATGCAAGACTTCCTTCACCTTAGGTTTCTCTATGCCTCCTTCCCAGACTTGCTGGCCCAGCTCCATGCTTGGTCTCACTGCCCTCTTCCTTTCCCTGTAGTCCTGGGCAGCTCACAGTCACGTGACATCCAAGGTGCATCAGGGGAGTGAGAAGGCTCCCGAGATGCCATCTTCACCATGAGAGCCCTCGTCTAGGCTTTGGGATGTTTCCTAAGCAGCTGATGCCGGGTCTGCTCTGGGAGCTGCTGGGCCAGCCTCTAGACAGATGTCACAGGCCTTGGTGGCATTTGCGATATCATCTCCCACAGAGCTTGGTGGCTGCAGCATCTCCTTTGTCCTCTTCTTGGCCTTGCGTTTGTTAGTTGAAGGATAAAACTGCTCGCTGGAGTTGTTTTCCTAAAAAGTAGAAAACCAGGTCGATACTTTTTCCTTGGTGGCTTGGAGCTCTGTGGTGGAGCTAGGAAGTGGCTGGAAGGGTCGCAGAGGATCCCAGAGTTCCCCAGGTCTTGACTCTGGGGTTAAGTTGCCCAATTAGAATGCATTAGTTGCCAGGGTGTTAGAACGTTAGTAGCCATTAAGCTGTTCCATGTGTGGCTCCCACCCTGGACTGGGAAGGCATCTCTGGGCCGTTGCTAACGGTTATGAGGGGTGGGACAGGATGACCCTGAGGTGGGGCCCCGAGCATCAGGGTGGCCGCACGAACTGAAGGTTGGCTGGTTGTGTCCAGGCCAGGTCTTACTGTCCTATGGCTGCAACAGTCTCACAGAATCCCAGCCCTCAGGAGGCAGACAGGGGAGTCCCTGGAGCAAGCAGGGACAGACAGACAGACAAGCCCATGTGAATGCGTAGGTGGTTTAAAACAGGAGATGTTTATTCTTGATCTGTCCCAGAGGTCGGAACCACTAGAGCAGGAGTTGCAGAGGCAATCAATTCCCAGGGCCCTTCTGAGCTCACATAGTGGTGCCAAAGTGTGTGTGGCTTGTGTCTGCATCTCTCCCATCCTGGCCTCCCCCATGTGTGTGTCTGGGTGCCTGATTTTACCTCCTAACTGGATGGTGCCTATGAAGTTCCTGTTTTCATGTGTCTTCTATCACAAGGACTGGGAGCTAGGATGCGACTCTGCCTTTTGGGAACACAGTTCCCAGTTCAGGGTCCTCCATGGTTGCTGGTTGTATGTCTGTGTATCTGTGTGTTTGCATGCATGTGGGCTAGCCAGCTTGCTCCAGGGTTCCCCTGTCTCTGCCTCCTGAGGGCTGGGATTCTGGGAGACGGCCACACCCGCCTGGCTTTTATGTGGATTTGAATCCTCAAACCTGCACAAGAAACACTTTATCCAGTGAGTTGGTCTGCTTAGTCCTGAAACCATCTTGAGAGCCAGTTAAGAGTGAAGTGGCTGCACCTTCATCTCACCCTAACAATATCCTGTTCATCACGTGATTCCGAGTACGTGCTCTCATACCGGAGAGAGAAACTGGGGTCCTGTCATGCAAGGCCTCACAAAGGACTGAAGAGAGCATCCTGGAGGAAGCTGTGCAGGGATGCTGAGCAAGGGAGGGAGGGAGGGTCCCTGGAATGGGAGGAAGTGAACTTCAGTCTCTGAATGGACAGATAAGTGTTGGGAGTTAGGACTGCGGCAGGCGCAGCAGATACAGAGGCCAGAGGTGGGGGGCTGGGAGAAGGCCCAGTGGAATCTCTGGGACTGAGAGGTAGAGAGCAGAGGAACCCATGGAAGGCCCATGAGGGCTCCAGAAGGCAGAATAAATGTCACTGGAAGAGGGGACAGAGGCGATGGGAGGAGTAGGAGCTCCGAGCTGCATCCAGGTTTACCTGTTAGAGTCAAGCGTCTCAGGGAGACTGGTCTCAGACCTCTCTGTGCCTATGTGTCCCACTTTCTACTGAGATGAACTATCCGTGGACAAGGGCCATCTTCAGGGAGAGACGCTGTCTACAGAAGGCAGGGGGCAACTATCTTGGGCCATCAGGTTAGAGTCAACACAGAACAGCACTGTGGGGTTTGGATAGCCCTGACCCACAGCAGTTATGGGCAGAAGCTGTGACCCAAAAGGCACACCCTGGACAGAGAGACAGGAGTGGTTCTTGGTGGGTCTGTCTACATCCTGTGGTTGCAGGGTCTCATCACGGAAAGCCACGAGGTCTCCTATCCGTGTCATCTGAGAGTTAGACATGGGGCTCGCTGGTATGACTCTCAGACAGGAGCCAAGCTGAGGTCCCTGGGTCTGGCTGTGTAGAATCTCTGTCTTGTCCCTTTGCACAGACACAGCACGCCGTTAGAGGGACAGCTGTGATTCCACTCGGAGAGTGAGCGTCAGTGGGCGTGTACCAGTTGAGAGAAAGTTGTTTGTTATGGTTTGCAAGTGTTTCAGGGCTGGGGCTTCCAAAGGCACCCGTGTTCAGAAGAGGAGGGACTGGCAGAGGCCCAAGGAAGAGAGAACACAGAGGAGGGGACAGCACAAGCTTGGCTTGAGCTGTGTTTGTGTGTGTGTGTGTGTGTGTGTGTGTGTGTGAGTATGTGTGTGTGTGTGTGTGAGTATGTGTGTGTGTGTGTAATTGTGAGTTTGTGTGTGATTGTGAGTGTGTGTATGTGTGAGTGTGTGTGTGTGTGTGTGTGTGTGTGTGTGTGTGTGTGTGTGTGTGTGTGTGTGTGGTGACAATATGTTGTGGGCATGTGTGTTTGTATGTCTTTTGTATGCAAATGCATATGTTGTGTGCATATGTATGCACACACACGTGTGTGTGCTCCTGCATGTGTATGATAGGAGAGGAAACAAAAGAGGGGACAGTCGCCCTGTCCTCTGCTGGGACAGACAGCTCCATCCTTGACCTTACACCCCTGGCTGCTGCTGAGCTTTGGCTGGAGGTGCAGGAAGCTTGCAGGATGTGGACTCCTGCAGTTGCCACTGGGTACCGATCATGGGTACCGATCATGATGTAAGCACCCTGGCAGGGCCGGAGAGCAATCAAAGCTGAACCCAAGTTCAACAAAGATCAACTAGGATGCGCCTGGCATGCCACGAGGGGAACTCCTGGGCGCCCCAAACAGTGCAGAAGGCTTGGGGGTACCTCAAGGTGACCTGCTGGTGGGGTGCAGCCCATCTTGTCTGGAATGTTAGTCATTCCAAGGGTTGTGGGTGGTACTGCCTTGTTAGACATCACAACTCAGAAAACAGAACCACGGGCCAATGTGAGCACTGGAATGTTGCGGTAAATCTCCAACATTTCATATGCTCCGGCAATGAAAACACAACTCAGTTAATATGAATACATGCTGTGCACCTATATTGGGCAGATCTATCGCTATACTAGAATCTTCTATATCTATGAGACCCATTAGAACTTGTGGTTTCTCTAAGCCATGTGCTTCTGCTCTGCTTTTCTTCTTCTTCTTCTTCCTCCTCCTCTGCGTCCTTTCCCTCTTCCATTTTCTTCTTCACTTTCCCAACCTTCTGCTCCATCTTCCCTTTGTCTGCCCAATCATAGCTCTCCTTTATTTTACAAATTAAGGTGGGAAGCAGGTTTATAGGAAATCACCTGAGTGTTGACTCATTGTTTGAAACCCCTCACAAGAGAACGGAATTAACATCAAATATAATTAGCCCCAGGGCTATCCACAACACTGGAATATTCAGAATCAAGCCCCACCTCAGCCCTCCAACACTGACACTCAGGGCGTGCGTACTGGATGGCTCAGGTCAACACAACTCAAAGCGAGGTCTGCACACAGGCCCTGTGAGCCATGGCTACTGGCCCCGGGCTTGAATACTGCACTTAACAGTGCACTAATCCATTTTCTATTTCTATAATAAATATCTGAGCCTGGACAACTTTATAAAGCCAAGAAATTCATCTAGTACTAGAGGTTTAAGGGTATGGTGCTCATCTCTGAAGAAGACCTGGGAGATATCACAGTGGCAGATGTGTGCACAGGAGGGACAGGTCACATGTCCAAACAGGAAGTCAGAGGGGAGGGGATTCTTATACCATAGCTCACACTTATAAGTTAGGGTCTCATGAGAGCCACCCTAATCTTTTCTGAGGTCATGATCCCAATGACCTAAGGATTTCCCACAAGGACCCACCTCCTAAAGAGCTCACCACCTCAAAACATTGCCTCACTGGGGACCAAGCTCCCAACACATGAACTGTGGTGGTGGTGGTGATGATGGTGATGATGGTGGTGGTGGTGGTGACAATGGCAGGGACACACATTCTAACTACCAAAGCAATCAACATCTATATTCTTTTACAACATACTGAAAGTGGGATCTTAACTCTATGGAATCTAATAAGAAATTAGCCTTGCCTGCGGGAATGAAAACCACAACTGCAGAGGACCTGAGAGGGTTCACAAAGCTGGTGTTTGCTTCGCTTTGGTTGCTATTGGTGTCCTGCATGGTGGTCTAGTTGTTGTCATAGACTGCTTAGCATTATGGGAAGGCCTTGAGTCGGCTATGGCTCCTGGAGCCAAGCAGCCTACACTGTGGCCCCTTACAGCTTGGAGCATCAGATTAAGGTGTTGGCAGGGTCGGGTTCCAAGCTTTCCTTGGGTTGTGGAAGCCGTGTTCTCCGACTTCACAGGGTCTTCCCTCTGTTCCTGTCTGTTCTCATCTCTTGGGAATTGTGGTCAGACTGTACCAGGACCTGCATGGTGCTGAACCTCACCCTCCTCAACTCTCGCAGATTGTCCCCAAATACACTGGCTAAGCATTGAGGGTTGGGATTTTAGTAAATTAACATTTTTTTGAGACAGTCTCAGTGTGTAGCCCTGGCTGGCCTGAAACTCACTATGTAGGCTGGCCTCAAACATTCAAAGATAGCCTGCCTTTAGCTCCTCAGTGCTGAGACTAAAGCCGTGCTCCACCACGCTTGGCTAGGATATGAATTTTTAAACATAATTTAGCTGATCCCAGGAAGGTGCATGAGAATTCACTGCTGTATTTTTTTTTTTTACAACCAATAATGAGTCTTCTATTATTTCAATTATCTCAACATTTGGGGTTAATTTTTGTCAAGATTTTGCCCTGTAGCCCAGGCTAGCTGCAGCTTAGCGCAAACCCTTCTGCCTAACCCCAAGTATGGAGTTATAGGCATGCACCATCGCACCTGGGCAGGGGTTATAGGTGTGTACCACCAACCTGGGCAGGGGTTATAGGTGAGTATCACCACACCTGGCCTTAAAAGATATGCCTTCATAGCATTGCTACTGTGGCATGTGTGGGTGAGTCCCAGCAGGCTCATGTATGCAATCCTCCGTGGAACCAGGGATTCTGTGGTCCCCTGGACTGGTTGGAAATGGCCAAAGTGTTACAGCTCTCAGAAGGGAAGCCCATATGGGGCAGGGAGCCAGGGTCCCAGGTCTTGCCTGCTGCTGTGGCAGCACCAGTGCCAATGGCAGGGGCAGTGGTGGTGGTACCACCATCAAGGACAGCAAGGGCATGAGCCCGACCAGCCACGCAGGTCCAAGGTCCAGCTATGATTGCTTTGGAAGAGAAAACTCTTCCCTAAAAGTGTTACAGCTCAGTAAAACAGCCACTCTCAGGTGATTGTCCCTCCCAGGCTAGGGACGCTCAATCAATTGCAGATCCTACCAGAGGCCATGTTTGTATCTTCTCTGGCTGTCTGTGCTCTCTCTCTCTCTCTCTCTCTCTCTCTCTCTCTCTCTCTCTCTCTCTCTCTCTCTCCTGTCTCTCCCTGTCTCTGTGTCTCTTTCTCTGTGTGTGTGTCTCTCTGTGTCTCTGTGTCTCTCTCTGTCTCTCTCTGTCTCTCTCTCTCTCTGCCACTCTCAGGTGATTCTCAGTGAAATAACTTGTAAACTTTATTCCATATGGACAGGGACTATATAAACACTGAGGAGTAGGGTGGGATCCAGGGGCAGATCCTTCCCATTGGCTCAGTCTGAGATGCTAATGTTGCTCTGTTTGTATGGGGAAGGGCTTTGGGTGCTTCCCCTACGTGGCTGTCACGGTGCTCGCAGTGGGATGTCGTGGTTATGTGTTCCAGAGCAGGTAGAGTTTGGCAGGGACCTGCCCCCATGCCTACCATACTCAATTCTGAATTTCACAGGGTTTGGGCTCACTCATCCTGACCAGATCTTCTATCTGGCGGCATGGTCCACTTGCCACACATGTGTGCTTTGGGGTTAGACACATGGGATAGATGACAAGTTCTCTTGGCTCTTTGTCCTCTGCTGCCCATGGTAGTGGGAAGGTGACCATAGCTGGCCCTGGTGACCTTTAGTGTGGCCATGTTGCCTGGTCCTGACTCCCTCTTTCTCTTCCTCCTTCTCCTCCTCTTTCTCCTCTTTCTCCTCCTCCTCAGTCCTTTGGTCCATCATGGTGCTGACTTCTGCTTCTCCGAATGTAGCTGTGTGTGTGTGATAGGTCCCCATGAAGGCCCTTCTAAAGATCATCTTTGAAAGGATTCTATTGTGCTTCTGTAGGTATATTGTTTTGTACCTTGTTATCATTGAGGAAGGATCTCACTCTGTAGCCCAGACTGGCCTTGAATTCCTGGCAATCTTCCTGCCTCTGTCTCCTGAGTGCTGGGTTTGCAGGCATCAGCTGCCATCCTACCTTTGTTCTTTGAGCTTCCCTGGGGAGACCCTGTTCCCAGGAGGCACTTCTTCCTGATATGTATCATGGGGGGGGGGTAATTCTAGGACTCATGGCTCTCTCCACTTTGTTTGCATCGATGCCTAGGACTTTTGCTGGCACAGGCTGAGATCTCAGTCCTGCTGGGGTTCCCCCCTTTATGGTGTATAACGGAAGAGGGTGATGTTATTTTGTGGTGAACACATAGGTGCCTCTCAGAGCTGGAACACACGCTGCACGTGATGGGCTGTGCGCAGGGGAGAGGAGATTAAATGGCTTGTCGCGGATGATGGAGAGGCATGTGGCACCATGCTGGAGGGGTGCATTTTCCCTCTGAGGGCTCCCAAAGAGGGGGGGAATATTAAAGCCCTACCCCCAGGGAACCGGGCATCTGCTTCCAGAAGGGGGTCAAAGGAAGCATGGCATTTCCCTGAAATCTTATTTGTTATCTTAAAAACACACGTACATCTTACATGAAGCCCACAGTATGCCTTTGCTGGCTGTAATGTTACAGCATATCCTCTCACAACACGTTCAACGAAAGGCAAGGCTTTAGACAGACGCAATTGTTAAACTATGAGTGATCTGCCTCTTCATCTTATGTCCTCGAGGGACAGGATGGGGAGGGAATGGGACCCCAGTTCGAAAACCCCTCAGTAGGGATGCATGGGAGAGTTGCTGTGTGAGTTATGTGTTTAAGGGTGGCCTAGACTAGAAGAATGTAAATGATATCTCCACATGACATTTTACCAGGCTATATACGATACTGTGACATTTTAAAGGAGTCCCATAGAGAATAGCAGTCATGTGAACACAGGCGCGCCAAGCCTACTTCACTCACCAGCTGTGGTATCTGCTGGTGAGAGTCTCATCCTCACCCTGTACCGAGTAGAGCGAGGCTACAGCATGGAATCGGCTGAGGTGCATGGCTGAGTAAGGATCCACAGGAAGGGGGTGAGATGAAAACAGAGCTTGTCACTTTGCAGTTTCACGAAGCCTCCCATCTCTGGAGGGGGATTTTCCTGTAAGTGTGGGCTAAGTGTCAGGGTGATGCAGGAGGGACCAAGTACAGGTTTTCTGTAAAGCCTATGGTCTTGGGACATAGATGAGTAGAAACCCCCATGCTGGGCTCAGTTAGTACTCCAAGTACACAGGAAGCATGAGGTCATGCAAGAGCAAGGGCCTGCAGAATCTGGGGGAGGAAGGGTGACCCATTCCCTCCCCACACCAGGCCATCCACCAGACTCCATTCATATTTAATCATGGGTCCTGGATACACTGGCACTGGCTCAGAACACCTGGTCCAAGTGGAGAAGGGTCCACCAGGAAACACTCAGACATGGAGACAATGTTTCAGAGATGAGGTTCAGCTACATACAGAGGAGACAAGAGAGAGAAAGCTAGGCAGTAAGATCAACACAGCCCACAGGGCACCAAGAGCAGTGAGCAATCAGGCAATGACTAAGGATGTGCTGGAGAGAGAGAGAGGGAGACGGGAGGAGATGGGAGAGGGAGGGGAAGAGGGAGAGGGAGAGGGAGAGGGAGAGAAGGAGACAGAAAGAGGGGAGGTGGGGGGGTAGGGAGAAGGAGAGAAAAAGAGGGGGCAGAGCTTGGAGCCAAACCTAAACAAACAGCAACCCTAAAACTAACCCTAGGTCAATATAATTAGCACTAAGTCTAACCAAGTCATAGTCACCCCGTAGCCATAATCCTAACCTAACTCTAACCATATCCAGAGCCTAGATGTACATATAACTGTAAATATAGCACAACTTAACCATAACCAGACCCCAGTCCTACGGGACTCTACTTTAACATAGTTCTAAATGTGAGCAGAACCTATTTCCATGCAAAACCCTAACACCGTAGGAGACCCTACCCTAATCATGGCTGTAACCTAACCTAACCTAGCTCTGTACTCAGCAAAAAATAGTCCTAAAACAGCCCAGACATAACTCTAACACCAGCACTGACCCAAACCTAACAGTAACACTAAACTCTAACCATAACCTAGAGCTAATCCTAACCCCAACATTAACTTAGCTCAAATCCTAAACTAACCCTACCTCAACCCTAACCCTACTCCCTAACCCTAACGTAGCACAAACAGTAACCCAAACCCTAATCCTAACTGTAGCATAATGTAAGCTGACTAGTAAGCACAATCCAACTTTAACCAAGGGTTAACCTAACTGGAGATCAACCATAACCCTAAACCAACCTGAACTTTAACTCCAACCCTAATGTGACCCTAACAAGATACCAGTCCTACCCATAGCTCTAACCCTAATCCAACCCTAACCTAACCTAACCTAACCTAACCTAATCCAATAAACTAACCCTAACCATGAGCTACTAGTGCCAGTCTAGCCATAAGCCTAATAATACCCCGACCTTAACTCAATCTTCACCAACACGTGTTCTTAACCCTAACCTGAAGGCAACACTAAAGTAACCCAAAATCATACTAACTCTGATCCTAGCCCCTCCCCCACCCTAATCGTTTTCCTGTCGTTTGCTCTGAGAGCAAAGTCAGGCGTCTGTTAGAGACACGGGGCAGGAGAGTGAGGCCTGACCAGGGTGCAGCAGTACTGGCCAGACCACTAGGCAGGCCGAGGTGACGTGCATGGGGAGGGATCACTATTCCCAGGTACATCGACCCTCAGGTTAGAGATTGTCCCTGGGGCTGCAGAAAAAGGAGGGGCCCCAGCCTGGACTAGGGCCAACCTAGCATAAGTGTCAGGTGCCTTGTGCCCATGAAGGTTAATCTGAGCTTGAACCTTTGGTCCGTCCACCGATCCATCTCAGCCCTAGGTTCCAGACCACTTCTTCTGAAGTGAGCTATAAAGCAGACACGAGGAAAAGGAGTGTTTTCTTTTCTTTTTTTTTTTGGGGGGGGGGTTTCAAGACAGGGTTTCTCTGTATAGCCCTGGCTGTCCTGGAACTCACTTTGTAGACCAGGCTGACCTCAAACTCAGAAATCCGCCTGCTTCTGCCTCTTGAGTGCTGGGATTAAAGGCGTGCGCCACCACGCCCGGCAAAGGAGTGTTTTCTTTGAGGGATCTACATCCATCTCTATCTTTCTGCCTCTGCTTCTTCCAATCATTTATCTGTCCATTAGGCTATCATCCATACATCTACACATCTACTCACTTTCCTACCCATCCATCCACCCATTCATTCATCCATCCACCCATCTACCCATCCATCCATCCACCCATCCATCATCCATCCACCTACCCATCCATTCACCTACCCACCCATCCACTCACCCATCCACCCATCATCCATTCTTCTACCCATCCACCCATCATCCATCCATCTACCCATCCACCCACCCATCCATTCATCTACCCATCCATCCACTCAACCATCCTCCACCCATCCATCCACCCAACTACCTACCCATCAATTTATCTATGCATGTATGCATTATCTGACTGTCTGGCTGTATATCCATCCACTTGTACATTTATTATCTTTATATGTCCATATATGTCTAGCATCCATCTCTATTTGTATATAGATATTATTGATTCATCCATGTATCTGTTATATTTCTGTCTGTCCATTTAGCTATGTGTCTTTTTTCCATGATGATGCATCTCTTCATTTATCCACCATCCCCTTTGTTTACCCCTGCATCTAACCACATACCTATTCTCTGTCTTCCTGCCATCTATCTTCTCATCCATCCAGCATTTACCCATGAATGCAGACATACATCTGTTCATCTATCCTTCTATCTATCTGCCTGGAAGCCATTGATTTGTATCATTATTGTAGAGCTTATATTTAAAACGTTACCCCCTCTTTGTCTTAGCTATTATGGGGGCTCAGGCTGGGGAGGCCAAGGATCCGGTTCATGCTTCCTTATGCTGGAGTCTCTCATGCTTCACAGGGGCCTCCTTCAGCTCTTCAGGCTCAGCCAACCAGACAGCGAAGGTGGGATGGCAGAGAGGGAACTGAAAGCCAGGGAAGAGGTCTCTCATCCTCTCCTGGTGTTGGATAAGGATCAGCCTCCAGGTCCTCACATCAGGAACCTGGGTGGGACGGGTAGGGAAACTGAGGCTGAGACAGGAGTGGAAGAGGAAGAGGTGGAAGGGAAAGAAAGAAAAGGTGGGGAGAGAAGAGGAGGGGAGAGGAGGGGAGGGGAGGGGAGGGGAGAGGAGGGGAGAGGAGGGGAGGAGGAAGGCAGCATCCCAGAGACCCTGCTCAAAGTCTCTGCCCTTGTTAGCGAGAAGCACTAACTTCTGAACTACAGTCACAATGAGCATTGTTAAAAGGATCATGGGAAACAGGCCCTAGCTGCCAGAGTCTAGCAAGAAGCCAGGGGATCTCATACCACTGAGTGTGGACGCCTGCTGGGACAGGGCCTGAGGCTGCAGGGTGGAGTGTAGAGGATGGGACAGGCTGGTGACCACAGACAGCACACAGCTGGGATGCACAGTCCCTGGTAAGTGATAGATGGCTGGGAAGATGGTGGAGAGAGACAGATAATAGGTATGTGGTTAGAGGCCTCACTTCCCTGACATCCATGTGCACGTTGTTGGTACAAGAATGATCTCTTCTTAGAAGAGACATCAGTTAGAGACAGCTGGCAAAGATGAGTGGACTTTCCCACTCTCTCCCCTCTCCTAGCCCTGCCCATCAGCCCCAATTACACAGATATTCACCATCCTGTGCACCATGTGGCCCAGGTGTGCACAAGGACAGCAGTGTATTGTGTTCACAGTGAGGCCAGCACTGAAACACCCTGAGGTTGGCTCCCATTGTGGCGTCACCTGCCAGGTCTGACCCTAGGAGGTCCTTCCCACCGGCTGTGGCCCTCATGTCAGTTGAGGGCAGCGCTGTGCTTCCCCATCGAAACCTTTTTTCCAATCCCAATAGTTTACCCTGCAGCCAGTCACCAGGCCCCATAGCAACCAAGGCTGGCAACAGCGCCTGGCACCTTTGAGAAAAATTATCAAAATCACTTTTCCTTTGGAGAGATGGGGTGAGGAGGCTCGTGGCTTCTTGTTACATAATAAAACCATCTCTGAGGTTCAGATCACATCCTCGGGCCGAGGGTTGATTGGGAGCTGAGGTGACCCTCCAGGTGCCATGGAACAGCTGGTCTGCACATGTTGTTAGGAGGCACGAGGCCCTGTGGGGAGCTGAGAGTGGAGGGAGGGGCTCTGCTCTCCTCTCCCCAGGGGTGAGTATGAATGGATACCACATCTTCTCCTCTCCACCAAGCCTGTGAGGGGCTGGATTGATTGATTGTGCAGCCCCGCGTCCATCCCTGGCTTTCAGGACAACTCATATCACCAGGGGCTAGGGAAGCCTTGTGATTACCAGGCAAACAGTGTCCAGGGAAGAATGAGATAGATTGTCCAAGCCCTAGCTGGAGACCAGAGGATTGGGGTAGCCACGAGGGCCAGGTAGAAAACACTAGCCAGGAAAGGCTGGCCCCGGGCTGTGACCCCACTGCTTAGACTCTCAGCAACCACAGGAACATTTCATGTCTCTGGAACACCGACGCGTCTCCAGACCAGGCATCTGGGTGGGAACATCAGGCCAGGTTGGTCCTGGGAATTATGGCAGAGAGACCCAGAACCTTCCCTTACAGAGGGCTATGGGGCAGAAGCCAGATCCAATTGGAATCTGTGTGGCGTGGATACAGAGCGACAACCAGGCTATGGAGGCTCCCTTGCACAGGTGCGACTGCTGTGCCTCAAGTCAATGGCTCCGTGTCCAGCCTGGACCAAGCCGATGAGAATCCACAGGCCTGTAACCAGGCTTCCTACAGAGCGACTCCATTATTGTTGCCCTGGTTGGAGTCTGGGTAGGGCCTGTAAGGCTGGCAGGCTATGGTGGCAGCCTTTGGCCCAGCCGCCCTCAGGCTACTCTGGCTAGTTAACATGCAAGCAGTGCATCGCTGGGAGAAATTTAGATTTTTTTTTTTTTTTTTTTTTTTTTTGCATGTGCGCTTGCATGTAAATGTGGGTAGGTGCTGTCCTGATTGATGGCAATTAGCATTTTCTAACGGGAACAGATGTTCGGATTGCCAGGAGGCTGGTACCTACCGCCCACGCCGCCATCTGCTCGGCTGGGCAGGGCCGGGGGGAAGCAGCCCCGTCCCGAGGCCCGCCATTCCTTGGTGGTGTGTGCTTAACAGGATTGTGTGAGATTGTTTCTGGAGGGAAGAAAAATAATAATAAAGATGTTTTCAGGGTTATAAATAGTTCATGCTGTTTATTATGGGATGGAGCTCCGCTCTGACTAGCAGGCTGGGTTTCTGTGTGCCGTGAACAAAGGGAGAGCTGAGCAGAATGCAAAGTGCCAGCTCCATGCCGGGCAAGGGAGGCTGCCTAGGAAGCCAGGGTCGAGGGGCCCGAGACCCCAGAAGGGGAGGACTGGGGGAGGTGGAGAGGGAAAATAGGGGGTGGGGCGGGTGGGGTGGGGAAGCAAGCCAGAGCTTTTAGTCCTTGACTTCTAATCCCAGCAGACCAGAATTCATGATTAGCCCACTTCTCAAGCCTAAGGCAGGTGGGAATGGGCTCAGAGCTGGAGCCACGAACATGCCCTGGGTTCTACTCACCCACTGGCAGATCCCCCAGCTCTTGGTCCAGGACCCTGGCCATCTGATTTCACCAGGCTTCCGCAAAGAGGAAAGGATCATTTGCGCACAGGGCATCGCTGTGCCCAGCCAGGCTGGTGGCCAAGGGCAGGGCCAGCCTTGCTCTCAGCTGTCTTGGGTAATGGGCAAAGCCCGGCTTCCTGGCACGATGCCTCTGGGCAAGTTTTTATTACCTTTCCCGTAGCCAGCGCAAGCAGATCCTCGTGTGTTTTCCTCCTTTCTTTCTTTCTTTTTTGGTTTTTTTGGCTTCTTAGAACAAAACAGTTTGTTTGTTTGCTTGCTATAAAAAGAGTTATTCCCCCTCCCCCCAGTCCCCATTACTGTCTGCAGGCAGCCCCTTCCTCCACAGGCAGATGTCTGCGGGGGAGCCTGTCACCCATCCTCCAGGCATGGGGACAGATGTCCCATCTTTCTATCAGGGACACCCTTCCTCTGTGGGCTGAGGCACAGCGCCCCGCCCCAGGCTTACTGGGCTCTTGCGCGCTGTGCTATGTTCTTGGTTGATGCTGTTTTTGAGGCACAGTCCTCAATCTCTTCAGAGCTCAGACATGCACCACAGTGTTGGACTTCATGTCTCAGAGGATCAGGGCGGTGGTGTCGTATCCCGAATCTGTGCTCTCTGTGCTGGAAGGAGGGGTGGAGACCATCCATGACACGCTTTCTCCCTCTTCCAGGCCACTGCTCACATTTCCCCCTGTGTCTTCCTGGCTGCTTGTCTACTCTGCTGTGGTAGACACACAGTGGCTCAGAGAGAGGATGTGACTGGGCCCCTTAGTGGGAAGCAGGAGGGAAGGTTTCCTGACATGACCCTGAGTCTGGAGTACCCGGTGCTTATGTCCTCATGTCCTCCTACCTGGATTTTCTGATCCAAGTCCAGCAAAGCTGCTCTCAAGTTCCCTATTGGAGCCTCTGCCAGGGGCTCAGGGTTCAGCAAGGAGGGGTTATTTGCAAGGAGACCCTGCTGCCGCCGCAGCCGCCATCACCACCGCCGCCACCGCTGCTGGAGGGGTAGTGGTACCATAGGGGGTGGGATCTATGGCATCACAGTATGAAGTACTTGTCTCTGCTCCCTCTCTACCTAGAGGTGGACATAGGCCCACAGTCCCCAGAGAAGCAGATATCAGATGCCCCAATGTCCAGGTAGAAGGGAACCTTTGTGAGCTGTCAGCACAGGATCCAGTGGCTTGGGTTCGTCTTTGCCTTTGGGAACACAGAAATGTGCACAGGCATGGCCTGCTTTCCTGCTATACCATCGCCTTGCACTCATGGCTTCTACAGTTACCTTTCTCCACCCCGACACTGTCCGCATCCGGGCTCGGATGTCCCGCCGTTGTGGGGAGCTGTGTTGGGCACTATAGGGCACCCAGCCCACCCCCTAGGCTATGACACGCATGGGTGTCTGCAAGCAAGGCTATGCTGTTCAAGTGGCGAACCCCTGCCGGTATACCCCTGGTGACCCCACTCCTGACACCTGGGGTCCCTGTGCTCTCGATGTTGCCTGTCCCACTCTCTGTATCCACACGAGCTTTTCATCTTAGAAGCGGCCCTCCCTCGTCTCCTCCCAGCAGCCTCTGGGCTTCACCGTGTCATCATATTCCAGCTGACAGCTATTTATAGATCGCCCACTGTGTGCTGTCTGGAAGCCGAGGGCTGGTGGCCTTACCATCTAGAGAGCGGAGAGACAGAGTATGTGTCAGATAAGTGGATTACACCCCAGGGCCGGCACAGAAGTCCCACCAGGCTGGTGGCTGCAGACGGTGGCCTGTCGTCGTCGTCGTCGTCGTCGTCGTCTCGTGCAGTTCTGAAGAACCGAGTGAGGGATGGTGGGGTGGCTTCTGCAGGCTTAATGGAAGGGTGCCCTTCTGCCCATTGCAGCCGTGTGTTTCTTGGCTTGCAGCTGACTCCTTCCTGAGTCTGTCTCCATTGTCCTTACACAACCCAATAGTCTGTGCCTAACCCCCAGACCCCCTCTCCCTTCTTTTCCTCAGTGGATTTTGAGACAGGTCATTGCTGTGTAGCCAAGACTGACCTCCTCTGCATGTCCCAGCTTACGGAAGCCACTGTTCTAGACGTGTGTCAACAGGTCCAGCTCCCTCCTTCCTCTTATGCAGACACCAACCAGCCATTATGCTCTATGTCTGTGATAGCTTTGTTTCTCGTGGCCGTGACAAAATATCCTGACAAAGGCAGCTTAGAGAAGAAGGGTTCTTTGCCCCACAGTTCCAGGCTACAGCCCATCACTGTGGGGAAGCCAAGGCAGGAACCTGAGGAAGCTTAGCGATCTATAGCCAAAAGCAGAGAGCGATGAACTGGAGCACACAGAGGGGCTCAGCCTGCTCGCTCCTTTCATCCCGTCTAGGATGCTGAACTGTGGCACTGCCCCCGTGAATCCTCCCACAAGAATTAATGCGATTAAGATAAACCCTCACAAACATTCCCAATGTCCTGCTTCCAGGAGGAGCCAGGTTGTGTCCTTCTCACCCTCTGAGGCCTCTGGGAGTAGGGTTGGAACAAGTCACGTACTATGGAGGTGTAGATACAGACATTGCCCAGTTGACACAGTCTGGGCCCACGCAGATGTGCCGTTAAAGTTCAGTGGAGAAGGGACTGTATGTAAGGGACCTCTTCACCTTCCTTTCCCCTTCTGCTCTGGGTTCAGGAAGAACTGAAGCCTTGGAAGCTCATCTTTTCTTTCACATAATATTTTATTAAACCTTTGAAAATGTCACATGCATACAATATATTCTATCATAGACACCCCTAACGCTCCCTCTAACTCCACTCAAATTGCTACCATTCCCCACCTCTCCAAATTTTAAGCCCTCCTTTTTATTTTCTTTAACTCACCAAGTCTTGTTCGGGCTGCTCATATACACATAGGTGTGAGCTGCCTGTATACTCATGGGTGTGGGCTGTCCATATACACATGAATGTGAGCTGCCCATATATTCATGGGTGTGATCTGCCCATATACTCATGGGTGTGAGTTACACATATACACATAGGTGTGATCTGCCCATATACTCATGGGTATGATCTGCCTATATACACATGGGTGTGGGCTGCCCATATACACATGAATGTGAGCTGTCCATATACTCACCGGTGTGAGCTACCTATATACTCATGGGTGTGGGGCCATCCACTGGAGTGAAGTTGATCTACCAGGGCCCACACTGGATGGCAGCAGTAGGGGGCCTTCACTACAAGGCACTTAGCTCTCTTTCCTCCTCTCTTCGTTGATCCTATCTTTCAGCCAGTGTCAGGCGCAGTGCTTGGCTCTGGGCAACTAAGGAAGCTGATTCAGGGAGCTGATGCTGAGCGCTGAGTGGGCCTCAGACCAGATTCCCTTTAGAAAGTTATTGTAAGTCAAAGTGGACAGATGAATCTCTGAACTCAGCTGACAGGAGAGGTAGTAAAGGGACCAAGTTTTTATAAAAACTGCTAAACTAGCCAGGTGGTGGTGGTGCATACCTTTAATCCCAGCAAAGGCAGGGTGAATCTCAGAGTTTGAGGCCACCCTGGTCTACAGAGTGAGTTCCAGAACAGCCAGGGCTACACAGAGAAACTCGGTCTCAAAAACCCAAACCGAAGACCAAAACCCTGCTAAACTTTACATGACAAAAATCAACCATCAATTATTCAAAGTGCCATTACCTCTAGTTCCAGAACATTTTTCTTACCCCAAAAGGCAAGTTCACCTCTAGGAGGTACCCCTACCCCCTTCCAGCCTCCCACTTCCCCCCTTCAGGCTCCAATCTATCTTCTCTCTGAATGTATTGACCCCTTCTGCTTGTTTTACATGTATGAAGTCAAACCTGGCCTTTAGCAGCACATTATAGCATGTATTATAATCATCCCTTTTCAACCCTGAGTAATAAACACTCCATCACTTGGCTATACCACATTCAACATGCCCATGCTGTTTCTCAATGGGCATTTGACTATTACAAAAGACCAGTCCTTTTAGGAATACTTCTATTTCCACTAACATATTTATGGAGTGCAGAAATAAGATTAGAATCATAAATCCCATCATCCTTAGCCTCACATATCCTCCTGCCTGCCAACTCCAACAGAATTATCCCGATGACCACTTTGAAGAACCAAGTATCCCAATATCCAACACTGTGTGTAGGAACTTAATTCCTGGCCTTTGTGGGTGTAGCCTCTGTTAAAGGCAATCTGGGAGGCTATGAGTTCTTGTCAAGGAGCAGCCTCAGCTTGGAGAGGGTTTCCTGAAGAAGGGGTGTTTCAAAGTGGCAAAAGAAATGACTTAAAGTCAGTTGTGGGTACAAGCTGAGAGCTCTGTATTTTGCTTGAGATGACTCTCCAGACAGTTCTCCAGAGATCTCCAGACAGCTGAGCGCTTACAGACCAAAGCCCATATCAATTTATTTGCATATCAATTCAATTCTTCACCCCAGGTTCCCTTTTGATTATCCCATGAATTAACATTTTATGACAGTAGCTCCACGATTTTTAGAAAAGACAGGAAGTATATTTTTTAACATAGCGAATGAATTCAAAGATCTGCCTGCTTTTGTAAGTATGGACAATAAGCTATCTGGGTGGGATCCAGCTCTGAGGTCACCATTCCCACCAAGCCTGGGCCTAAACTAGCTCTGTTCCAGGTTGACTTTGAACTCAGAAATCTGCCTGCCATTGTAAGCACAAACAATAAGTTTAGCTGGGTGGGATCTTGCCTTACGTCATCACTCCCTAAATCTCTTTATCTCCTTCCCTAATATCTCTCTGACAAGCTGGCTCATAGTGCAGCTGCCTATTTTCTTTTAGGCCCATGAAACCTCTCATGTAGTACATATTGCATCCTTATATTTTGCATAATTGAGAAATTATACATTCTTGTACTCAGGTTTTCAGAGTTCTTTCCGACAGCCTTAAGGGGCTGTCGTGAAGGTTACCACATTTACCATTTTTGCTGAGGATATTAGATACACCCTCACCTCCCAGACTCATACTGCCTCTAATTATTATGGCATTATTAACCTTGGCAGGCAGAGCATTCCCAAAGGTGGAACAACAGAAAGTAAATTATATACATTATTATGCAAACAAGCCTCATAACTATCAACGTCAACACTTGTGGAGCCCACTCGCTGCTAGCTCTGCTCCCAGGAACTGTATCATGTCGTCCCTTCTGCATGGCAGGACCTGGCAAGTTCTGGTGCTGGGACCAGTGGATGCATCCTCCATGGGAACACGGAGCAGCTTTCTGATTGCCTGACCTCACCTGGTGTCCTCCAGTCAGGCACCTTCTGCCCCCAGCATCCATTTCCTATCCAGAGCAGAGAACTGTTGTGTGCCACCACCCGCAGAGCCTCTACCATCTGGCTACACTGGGATCCCCAGGAACACTGCTTGCCCAAGAAGCACAAAATCTGTTATTGAGGGGTGAGTGAAGGGCAAGGTAGTAAGCACCCAGAGCTGCCACTCAAGGCTTTTATTTACATATAAAATCATGTGTTTTTTTTTTTAAATGGTAGGACTTTCAGATTCAGGGTGTTGGGGCTAGGTGGGAACAGCCAGGAAGGGACAATGGTGAAAGTGCTCCCTGACTGTCCTGGAGAGACAGTAGTGTCCTTCTTCCCAGGTCCTGCTCTAGCATACCCAGAAGGTACAGCACTGGGATGCCATGCAGAAATGGCTGGATGTCATCCCATGACATATGCTCTCAGGTATTTATGCTGCTCCGGACAACGTTAGTCCTACTATGTTCTAACTGCCTCACAACAGTGCCACACCTTTATTCCCTATAGAGGTTCAAGTGTCCTGTGGTAGCCATAGCCAGCCTTTCCCTCCCAGAAGCCCTGAGTGTGTCACCCCATGCTGACTTCTCTATGTGGCCCTAGCTATCAGAATGACATTCTATCTGCTGTGCTCCAACTGTCCCCACACTCTAGTCAGCATTGCTATAGTCAGTAGCCGTATCATTCTTGGCCACGGGATCCAGTGCATCTGTTTAATGCCTCTTGTTTGGGAGCTGCCCATATGTGGGTACTGCTGCTGTCCAGGGGCAACAGAACACTGTGTGGAGGGGCCAGCAGCAGCTTGGGTGGGAAGAGTCACTGAAATGCTGGGCAGGATGTTAGGCAAGTTACCGGATGTGTGTCTTGGTTGGACAGTTTCACAGCTCTCTGGAAGTTGATGACATTTGTGGAGATCAGAAAGGCCAGCCCACTGTCAGGAGCCATATCAAACCCAGCCCTGCCTGCAGACACCCCAGCAAGGAGACACCGTGCTCACATAAGGGACAGCTATTCATTTTGTGTGGTGGACTCTGGTGATGTAGTCCCTGTCACTGAGGAGCCTTGGTCCACCTCCTTCTACTCATTCCAGAAACATGGGAATGGTCCAACTCAGGAAGTAAGTGTGACCCCATTCATAGGAGGCAGATCACCTGGGGACATGGTGGCCATACAAGACTGAACATCTCTCTGTGTCCATCTATAGTACATTGTGTACTGTATTCCATGTCAGTGAATTCAACCAACCACAGATAGAAAACACAGAGCACAGTGTAATGCAGACACCATTCTTACTCCATGAAAAGTATTGTGTCAGTTAGGGCTACTGTTGCTGTGATGAGACACCATAACTGAAAGCAACTTGGGGGGAGGAAAGAAGTAGTTTAGTTGGCTTACACTTCCAGATCATTGTTCACCATGGAAGGAAGTCAGGACAGGAACTCCAGCAGGGCAGGGACCTGGAGGCAGGAGCTGATGCAGAGGCCATGGTGGAGTGCTGCTTACTGGCTTAGTCCCCATGGCTTGCTCAGCCTGCTTGCTCAGAACCCAGGATTATCAGCCCAGGGATGGCACCACCCACAATGGACTGGGCCCTCCCCAATCAACCGCTAATTA
Source organism: Mus pahari (assembly GCF_900095145.1). Taxonomy (NCBI): domain Eukaryota; kingdom Metazoa; phylum Chordata; class Mammalia; order Rodentia; family Muridae; genus Mus; species Mus pahari. Next base: position 85,925,592 of record NC_034603.1, on the reverse strand, counting down.
AGATAATGCTCCACAGGCTTGCCTTATGGGGGCGTTTTCTCAATTGAGCTTCTCTCCTCTCAGAGAACTCTAGCTTGTGCCACGTTGACACAAAACTGTCCAGCACAAGCCCATTGTTTTTCTCACAAGCACAGATACTGCAGCTCTCCGTGCGGTGTCTACCTTGTACTAGGACTTACCGGTGTCCTAGTAATGATTCAGGGGGTATGCAGTCTAGGGAGATGGCTAAGCAGGTAAAGTCCCTTGCCACAGATGTGTGCGGCCATGTCCAGCTTTACGCCCATTGCTCATGTTTTTGAGATGGGATGGAAAGACAAGAGAATTCCTGGAAGATTGCTGGCCAGCTAGGCTGTCAGACAGCAGCAAACAAGAGACCCTGCCTCAAAACACAGTGGAGGGTAAAGACCAATACCCGAGGTTGTTTCTGCCCTCTACCTGTGAGCACGGTATAGGTGGGGGTCTACTCTTGCATATATATATATATATATATATATATATATATATATATATATATATATATGCTACACACGCACACACACTCATGAACATACATACAAACACACAAACCCCTGTGTGTCTACCTGCATGCATACACACACACACACACACACATGAACATACATGCAAGCACAGAAACCCCATGTGTGCATCTGCCTGCATACACACACTCATGAACATACATACAAACACACAAACCTCATGTGCGCACCTGCATGCATACACACACGTGAATATACATGTAAACACACAAACCCTTTGTGTGCAACTGCATGCATACACACACATTCATGAACATACATGAAAACATACAAAACCATGTGTGTGCATGCACGCACACACAGCACATACAGGTCATTTATTTTTAGAAAGGACACAGTAGGTTGTGGAAAGTGCTAATGTAAACACTGAGTCAGTTTATACATGGGAGTTGAGTTTCTGAGCATCTTGGGAACTGAGCCACAGTGGTTGCCAGAGAGGACTGTGTAATGCCTGAACATACACCATCTATAGCTCCATTTACCCCATGTCTCAAACACAGTTCTGTGAGTTGTTAGGAAGGCCCCAAGGAGATGGTCAAGGCTGTGATAAAGAATAACTGGACACCGAAGGCTGCTCTGTGCTGGTTGAGTACAAGCGTCTGTTTCCACAACAGGACCTATCTCCAGACCTTGAATCTCCAAGCTTGTGTGTGGGGCCTGAGGGCCTGAGGAGGGACTGCTCAGGTGTGGTCAGAGCCAGGTTGTGATGGGCAAAGAGGGCACTGGAGGAGCTTGCATCAAGGTACTGTGAGAACTTTCCGGTTGTTCAACAGGGGGGTCACAGGCTCTGATTTGGTACACAGGGAAGACTCTCTAAAACAATGGCATCTCTGACGCTCATGGTAAATACTTAGAAGCAACCAGGTTATCAGCCAGTGAGGAAACCATGGAAGGCCCAGGTGAATTGGTGCTGGGCTCAGCTGAGGGCTGCCTCCCACCGTAGAAGCTCATGCAATGTCTGGGATTGTCATTGCTGATGAGCTGGGGTCAGAAGATTGGCAGCTCCTGAGCAGTCATAGCTGGATGGCTCCTCCTTAGGGGGGTCATTCCAACAATGCTTGTGTGGATAGAGTTGGGGGTTCTAGACAACAGCAGGATCCCCTGAAGAAATATCTGGGTTCATGGGCTGGTGGCCGCTGGAGGTGAGACACCGGGGATGACACCAGGTTTCCAGCCCTATCGAATGGTTATGTAGAAAAGCCAGGGAGAGAGGAGGTGAGGAGGAAGCCGTTACTCTGGGTTGGGCCCTGGGGTGTGGGACTCCTGGAGCATCCAGCACTGACCTCCAGTGTGCTGGATATTGCTTCTAAGGTGGAGCTGCTTCCTGGGGTGAGATGGAAGCGCTTTGTTTTCTGTGCACATTAAGAAACCTGGGATCCAAAGACATGAAGCCGTGCACGGCTCGGGGGTCACACATCACGTCCACAGGTGACAGAATCATGAGGTAGCTAGGTCATGCTGTTTCCTTCTGTGGCTTCCTGACCTAAAGGTCTTAAGTCCTCTGCATATGCCCTGTGCTGTAGCTGTCCCTCCTCCAGGGAACAGCAAACATTCAGCACTCGTCCCTGCTCCCTGCACTAGCCTTTACCGAGATGGGTCCTCCAGCCAGAAGCTGGGGACTGACTGTCCCCCATGCTCTTCTTTAGCCTTGTACTGTGTAGTTTATCTCCCCGTGGAGCCCCGCCCCCAGACTCTGACCACTCCTCCCTGTCTCTCCAGGCAGCACTGGCTTCTTTTATAGCACTCACCTCAAGCTGATCTCAGGGGCTCTTCTCTATCTTTAAAAAGTGTGTGTGTGTGTGTGTGTGTGTGTGTGTGTGTGTGTTGTGTGTGTGTGTTGTGTGTGTGTGTTGTGTGTGTGTGTGTTTTGTGTGTGTGTGTGTGTGTGTGTGTGTGTGTATTGGTATTTTATGTGCATGTATGTGTCTATCACTTGCACGTCTGGAGCACACAGAGGTCAGAAGAGGACATCAGATCCCCCGGTTGCTGAGAATACAACATAGGTCCTCTGCAAGAGCAGTCAGTGTTCTTAACTGCTGAGCCATTTCTCCACCCCATCTCTATCCCTTTTTTTTTTTTTTTTTTTTTTAATAAGGATATCAGTGCTAGACACCAAGAGGGACAAGCGATGTCTCCCATGAGAAGGCAGAGGCCACAACCTTGGCTTGGGCAGTGTTGAACCCCCATCTGCTTCTGAGTGACCACCTGTCTCCCCTGAGTGACTAGGGGGGCTGTTCTAAAGATACATGTGCCAAGGAGACCGAGCCAGCCTGGCACATGCCTTGGCTACAGCCTTCTCCAGCAAAGGCAGCTGGCAGCATGGCCCCACGCGTGCACCTGAGCTTTCTAGGTGTTAGGACCCTGAGCCCTGTCCCCAAGAGAATCACACTCACAAAGCAGTTGCATGCCTGAATTCCTTTCTCCTTTCCAGACACCTCTGCCACCAAGGGCCCCACACTACCATGCCTGCCTTCATTACAGTCAGAAGCATACCCTGTTTAATGGCCAGATGTTCTTTACCTTAAAATGGGCCTCCTATCCTCGAGGGAATCAATATGTAGCCTCATTGTTCTGTGGATACAAGAAGATCCCAGGAGAGCTAATGTTCAGTATCCTAGGGTTTTTCAGGACATTGCCCTGATGCCAGATGACCACAAGAGAGGTACCATTTTAGTGCCTTCTACCTGTTGGGACAGATGCTCAGACTTCACATGTTGACACTGTCACTGTCACGGGGCTTCCTGTTGGAACCGTTATCATCACCCCATTCAAAGGATTCAGTGGGAAGCTTGGGACATCAATCAGTCCGCCCAGATCTCACCATCCAGGAGTGACAGCTGAGACGACCCTAGAGGGCCACGGTTCTCAGATACCCCAGTTGAGCGTGTCTTACGACAATGACATGAGGGCTCGTGGGGTCTCCCCAACGGGTAAACGGTGTTTTTCCTTCTTGCCAGTTTTGATTCAGGTTGTGCTGAGCCCCAAGATTTGGGCTGAAGGATTGAATTGCCGTCAAGGTGAAAAGACCTGTCTCTGGGGAGGGTTTGAACACACTTCCCCGGCGCTTCCTTCTGTCCCCGGCTTGATGCCTCTGCCATGTTGATGCGCTTGTCTGCCAGGCTCAGAGCTTGCTGAAAGTGATAACTTCTTCGCAGAGCATCATCCTCTGAGATTGTTACCCATACTGACAGTCCCTGGGGTTCAGGGTTGACTACACTTGACTGAGCCGAATAAATTAGCATAAAACATGTAAAACCCAATTTCCTAATGTAGTTTCTTTCTCATTTACTACCCAGGTGTTTAGATTTAATTTCTTCCAAATGATATCCCTAAACATCATTATGTCCTAATAATTGTGCGTTTTGATGGCAAACAGCCCTAATGAATCGAGGCAGGCAAGTCGAAACTTCTGTGGAGAAACTGCGGCCTTGGGTGAGCCGTGGGGCCCTTGAGGAGGCGGTGACGGGAGCTGGTGTTCTAGAGAGATGTTGCCGTCCCACCAGCTTCTAATTGAAGGCTGCTGGCCCGATTTAGCGAAGTCTGTTACACGCTTCTCTAAAAGTAGGTTTTTCCTCCCCCTTTGTCCCTTCAGCCAGGGATCTGTTCGCCCTGCCTTCTGAGGGTTAGTCTTTTTGAACATGGTCATTTAGAATGAGTCTTTGTTACACATAGAAATACCATGCATGTAACATGCTGTTTCCAGAACTGGGCAGGTCTTGAATATTCCATCTGGTACTGCTCTGGTGTCTCCCGTGTTGTGTGTACACGCACATGCATGTGAGTGTGTGTGTGTGTGAGAGCATGCATGTGCATGTCTGTGTAAGCGTGCATGCACGTGCGTGTATGTGTATGCATATGTGTATACATGAGTGAGCATGTGCGTGTGTGTGTGTGTGTGTGTGCCCATGTAGAAGCCAGAGGAAGATATCAATACCCCTCCCTCCCCTGCCCCTCAATCCTCACCCCCTTCCCCTTCCCCCACCTTTCTTTCCTGAGGCAGGGTCTCTCACTGAATGTGAAACTGGCTGTTTGGGCTGTATACCTTTGGAGTTCTGTCTGTCACCACTTCCTAATGCGGAGAGTTGCAGTTTACCAGGGGGTTCCAAGATTTTACAGGAGCACTAGGAATCTGAACTCAGCGTCTCATGCTCTATGTTTGTTTGTTTGTTTTTTTTTGGGGGGGGGAGGTTCTAGACAGGGTTTCTCTGTGTAGCCCTGGCTGTCCTGGAACTCACTCTGTAGACCAGGCTAGCCTCAAACTTAGAAATTTACCTGCCTCTGCCTCCCAAGTACTGGGATTAAAGGCATGCGCCACCACGCCCGGTGTGTCTCATGCTCTATAGTAAGCCTTAGAGTCCACACACTCATCTCAGAGTCCAGTTGTTTTCTTGAAACAGGGTCTCATGTGGCCCAGGTTGGCCTCAGACTCGCTGTGTAGCCAAAGATGACCTTGAGCTCTGATCCTTTGATTTCTGTTTCCCAAGTACCGGAGTTGCAGGTGTGTGCCACTGTCCTGGGCTTAGAATCATAGCGACAGCAGGCAGTTAGCTAGCCAGCATGGTACACACCTGGAGTCCCAGGATTGGAGAGCCACAGACCAAAGGATTATATAGTGGGTCCAGGCTACCTTGTCACAAACAGGCAAGCAAACGAATGCAAATATTTCACCTCTGATTTTTTTTTTTTTAATGTTGTAGGGTCTCAAGCCTAAACTAGCTTGGACCTTGGCGCAGTCCTCCTGCCTCAGCCCTCTGAGTGCATTAGAACTCCATCTTCTGTTTATATAGTGTGTGGGATAGAGCTCAGGGTGTTGTACATGCTAGGTAGCTACTCTACTCACCGAGCTACCTTCTCACTTTGTATGTGTGTATGTGTGTGTGTGTGTGTGTGTGTGTGTGTGTGAGAGAGAGAGAGAGAGAGAGAGACAGAGAGGCAGAGAGAGAGAGAGAGAGAGACAGAGAGACAGAGAGACAGAGAGACAGAGAGAGACAGAGACAGAGAGACAGAGAGGGAGAGCGAGAGACAGAGAGAGACAGAGAGACAGAGAGAGTCATTTCTCTTGGATTTACTAACCCAGCATCTTTCCAATGCGGACATCGGGTCAATGTCTTGGAGTTGGTCTCTTTGTTCCCTATGGTCTTTGCAGGATTCCTCTCTTTCTCTGTTGATCTTCCCATGTTTAGAGTTGCTCCTGGTCTGAGCCAAGCCTGGATTCCCAGTCAGGACGTGAAATGGGATCTGCCTCTTCCTTTTCCTGCCCACCTCTCATACAGGCGAGGGTGGGAGGCTGAGTCCCAGTACCTGGTCACCTAGAGGCAGGTCTGAGGCCCTGAGGTCTGAGGCCCTGAGGTCTGAGGCCCTGAGGTCTGAGCAGTTATATTTGGTTGGTTTCCTTACTCTCTGTGGCATTGTTGTGCACGTGTGGATGCATACATACATATGTAGATGTGTGTGCATGTATGGATGCATGCATGCATGCATGTGTGGATGTGTGTGTGTGCACATGTAGATGTGTGTGCACGTGTGGATGCATACATGCATAGGTGGATATGTGTGTGTGCGTGTGTGTGTGCACATGTGGATGTGTGTGTGCTTGTGTGGGCGCATGAATGCATGTGTGCATCCACACCATCAGAAACAGCAGACACTTTGCAACAATCCTTTTGCCTCCATGCAGACCCATTAGTTGCTTTTAGGCCCTGCGTTCCACTATGCTAACATCTTCCCCCCTAGTGGGAAGCGAGATAGCTGTGATTAGTCTAATGAGTGATTAATTAACAAGCAGGCTGCTAGATAATGGGAATATGCTGACCCTCTGAACGATGGCCAGGGGGGACCTGGCCAGCAATGCCCAGTGGTGCAGCTCACGTGACTTTAACTCTTGCATCTTCTCTTAACGAGTCACACTCACTGTTCTCTGTGAAGAACTGCTTGGGTGACACCAATGTCCGTGTGCACACTGGTGCGGGGTATCCTGAAGACCTGTGGCCTTCCCAGCATTCAGTGTGTAGTGTCTTTCAAGGGAGGTGTGCTGAGTCTATGTTGGTGCTCACATTCAGTGTGTATGTGTGTGTGTGTGTGTGCATGAGTGTGCAGATATGTTTGTGTGTATGTGAGAGTGTATGTATGTGTGTATGGTATATGTGTGTGCACATGAGTGTGTGTGCATGTGCATGTGTGTGTGAGAATATGTATGAGTGTATGTATGTGAGTGTGCATGTGTGTATAGTATGTGTGTATGTGTGTATTTTGTATCTTTGTATGTATGTGAGAGTATGTGTGTGTGCACATGTGTATGTGCATGTGTGTGTGAGTGAGAGAAAGAGTGTGTGTATGTGAGAGAGAGAGAAAAGAGAGAGAGAGAAGAGAGAGAGAGAGAGAGAGAGAGAGAGAGAGAGAGAGAGAGAGGCTGCAGACACAGGCATGCGAAGACACACATATGGAGTTCATAGGATACCTTTTTGGAGTTGGTTATCTTTCCAGGATATGACCCAGAGACTGAATTCAGGTTGTCAGGCTTGGGCAACCACCTTTACCCACTGTGCCATCTTACTGGGCACCCCTAGCTTCCTACTAGAATGCTAATTGTTAATTTGGAACCTACTCTAATCCAGGACAATTTTATCTTCTGAGCTCTTTGTCTGAGAAACACCTCTGGGGAGATGGCTCTGTGCTTGCTGTACAAGCCTGAGAACTGGAGTGTGGGTCCACATGACCCACAGAAATCCTGGGTGTGGATGGAACCTCCCTCTTGTAATTCCAGCCTGGGGAGATGGAGACAGATCTCCAGAACAAACTGGCTAAGAAGAAAACTGTTCAGCATGGATCAGCTCTGAGTTTGATGGACAGATCCTGTGTCAGATAAAAAGAAGAAAGAGCAATAGAAGTGATTTCCTAACATCAGCCTTGGGGATCGACATGCATATGTGTCCATGTGCGCCTCCATACATGGGCTCTTCCGCACACACACAAACATGGATATACATACAAGTATACACTGCGTACACACTTGAAAATAGAAGAATAAGCTGGGCGTGGTGGCACACGCCTTTAACCCCAGCACTTGGGAGGCAGAGGCAGGAGGATTTCTGAGTTCGAGGCCATCCTGGTCTACAAAATGAGTTCCAGGACAGCCAGGGCTATACAGAGAAACCCTGTCTTGCAAAACCAAAAAAAA
>NC_034603.1:85914420-85917704 GCF_900095145.1 Mus pahari | reverse complement strand
GAAGAAGAAGAAGAAGAAGAAGAAGAAGAAGAAGAAGAAGAAGAAGAAGAAGAAGAAGAAGAAGAAGAAGAAATTAACTCCAGCAGACACTTATCCCAAATATAGCCAAGAACAGCGTCTTGGATATGTCTTTGTAGGAGACTTCATTTATCTTATATGTTCAAGGCTTTCAGGTTGGTGTCTTCTGTTCCCCCACCCATAGACATGCTCGATCTCTGTTCCTCAGTTGGCCCTTCTGTAAAATGGGAATGTGTGCTGGTACTCACTGTGTTCCAATACGCACAGTGCAGGGAGGTGGCTGGAAGTGGGAAGGGAGACTTACGGGATGTATGTAGAAGGTGGCATTGTGGGATGTCTGTGCAGCTTGCCACCATGACAAAGCCCCCACTTTGATCTCCCCATGGCTTACTGGCCTCTCAGAAGTCCACAGAGAACTTGAGTCCATCCACTTGCTCAGGTTGCAGTTAGACTGAGAAAAAGAGCCAGGCTGAAGGTGGATTACAGACCGCAAACTGCTTTAAATGTTGAATAACCCACGTTTGCTGGACACACATCAGAAGCCATGTCCCATTAGAGACTGGGAAGTGTGTCTGGACGTGACGGTACCCAGTCCTCACTACGTGGACCCAGCTGTGCTTGGTGTGAGGGTAGGGAGTGTGTATGTTTGTGACCTTGGTCACAGGACACTTCTCTGCTCTGCTCTGCCCAACACTGTGGCCCCAAAGGGGCCATCTGACCATGTTGCCTCTTCCCAATCATCAGGCAAAGTCCTGGCTTTGACCTGGGGGGAGGGGTTTCTGGAGCTTTCTGGAAATGAGAGCTGGGTTAGCATCAACTGTGCCTGCCAGCTCTGATGGCCATGGTGGTCTGGCTGGGAGGCCCCTCAAGGATAGGCCAGCAGGAAGATTGCCCGTTTGTTGTTTAGCAATATCCGGTGCCACCTTAGGAGTCCCCAGTTGGATAGTCAAATAAGGGGCACCTCCAGGTGTCCCAGAGAGAAGAGCCGTGCCGCAGGCATCTCTAGGTCCCTCCCCCAGACACAGAGCTCCTGACCTTTGCCCCCTCCCTTTCTAACAAAGTCAAGCGCTTTTTTCATGTAGACCCAGAAAGGTGGAAGGTCTCAGCAATAAAATAAGACATCACCCCGCCCAGCGCTTTCCTGCTAGTCTGACCTCATGCTCAGAGTCCAGTGGGCCTTGGAAAGCTCCCTGTATCCGCCTTTAACCCTCACACCTACATCTTCTACTCTGAGTTTGCTGAAACAAACCGAGCTTGGCCAGGGCCTTGGTGGGTTTCATCTGGACACTGTGAAGGAAGAGGGGATGGGGACAGCTGGTCACGTGTATCTTGAGGCTCTAATCACTATATTGATAGACTGGTCAGCAGCTCCGGAGATGAGCTCCTCAGCCTTGGAGAGTCTGTCTGCCCGCCCCCCACCCCAGAGATGAAGCCTTACTTCAGGATATGCTGACGTGCCAGGAGAAGACAGGCTTTCTCTTCCAGGAATCCGGGCTCTGCAGGCCCCTGGATATCAGAGGCCCATTGATTCCTCCCCGAGGCCACTGTCACTTAGAAACACATTTTGTGTCCACAGAGCAAACAGTGAGCCTGCCTGGCGGGAAAATGCTCTCCCTGGCGTACCAAGGCCAGCAGATGCATCCAGACAAAAACATATCCAGCCATGATCACAGGCCCACCAGTAGCAATAGCCCCAGAGTGGGGGCAACCTATACCAACCAGGAAAGGATAAGCCAGATGTGTACACCAGGCGTGGGAGCATTGTTCCATGAGAGATGGGTGTGAAGCTCCAGAACGCCGAATGCCATATAGAATGGAGCCTTGGAGACGCTGTGTCAATGGAGGAATCCAGATACCTGGGCCATACATATGATTCTTGCTGTACAAGATATCTTGAACCTGTGAATCCGAGGCTGCCGGGGCAGTGGCAGGCAGAGGAGGCAGCAATAGCGTCATGGACTCGGAACTCAAAGCATAGTTTGTATGTCTGGAGGATCTGCTGCGAAGAGCTTGCTGTGCAGCTGAGCACTGGAAAGGCTTGTAACCTGTCATCCAGATGCAGACCCAGGGGAGACTGGGTCTCCACCGTGCTCGGGAATACATGTGGCCAGCGGCATGCTGCCTTGGCCTCTGGGTTAGTCAGAGCCTTCTAGAGGGACAGAGCTGGTGCTGTGTGTTAAAAGGGGAGGGTGTCTTAGAGCCTCCAGCCTGGTGGCTGCTTAGCCCTCAAGGCTGTGTGCCTCAGCAGCCCCTGTCTGGCTTCAGCTGAAGCCCTGGAAAGGATTCCTGGAGAACCGCTGGTCTTCAGTCCACATGGGAAGGCTGAAGAAAGTAAGTTCTGACGTCAGCCAGCCGAGAGCAGCAGCAGCAGGATAGACACACTTGCTAGCAAGAATCAGACGGGCAAGCAAGCCTCGCTGCGTTTGTTGGACCGCTTCATACCTGGCCCGCCACCAGGTGGCGCTGCCTGAGGGGTGGATGGTCTCCCCTTGGTGACTCCTTCCTGGAAATTTTCACACTCCCTCACCCCAGAGGTTAGTCCGTCCCTTAGTTGATTCTGGATCCAATCAAATTGACAATCAAGCTTCACCATCAGTAGCGCCATGGGGAGCTGGGGAGCCGAGGCACAGGTGCAGAGGACTGTAACAATGTGTCTCAGAACTAACAGGGTAGACTGACTCCAGGTCAGGGTGTGGTTAGCTTAGGTTGTTAGCTTAGATTTCTTGTCACAGGTGAAGGGAGGACGGGTGGGTGGGTGGTGTGTGCATAGCCATTGACAGTCTGATTGGGCTCTAAACGTTTGGTGAACGCCCCTGAGCTGGGCTGTACTGTTGAGGGGGATGGGATTTTATTTCTTTATTTTTACTTTTGAATATGCAAGATACCTTATTATTATTATTATTATTATTATTATTGTTTCTTTCCATTTTTATTTTACTTATTCACTTTACAGCCTGCTTACTGCCCATCTCCTGGTCATCCCCTCCCACAATCCTTCCCCCCCACCTCCTCCCCTTCTCCTCTGTGTAAGTGGAGGTCCCCCTGGGTACCCACGCACCCTGGCATATCAAATCTCTGCAGGGTTAGGCACATCCTCTCCCACTGAGGCCAGACAAGTCAGCACAGCTAGAACATATCCCACAGACAGGCAACAGCTTTGGGAGAGCCCCTGCTCCAGATGTTTGGGACCCACATGAAAACCAAGCTGCTACCTATGTGCTGCTCACTATGTGCTGCTGCCTATGTGCTGCTGCCTATGTGCTGCT
>NC_034603.1:85876971-85914325 GCF_900095145.1 Mus pahari | reverse complement strand
TGTGCTGCTGCCTGTGTGCTGCTGCCTGTGTGCTGCTCCCTATGTGCTGCTCCCTGTGTGCTGCTCCCTGTGTGCTGCTGCCTGTGTGCTGCTCCCTGTGTGCTGCTCCCTGTGTGCTGCTCCCTGTGTGCTGCTCCCTGTGTGCTGCTGCCTGTGTGCTGCTCCCTATGTGCTGCTGCCTATGTTCAGGGAGGCCTAGGTCCTGCCCGTGCCTGCTCTTTGGTTGGTGGCGGTTCAGTCTCTGAGAGCCCAAAGGGTCCGGGTTAGTTGACTCTGTTGGTCTTCCTGTGGAGTTCCTATCCACTTGGAGGCCACAATCCTTCCCTCTAGTCTTCCATAAGAATCCCCAAGCTCCATCCACTGTCCCTGTGGGAGTCAGTATCTGTCTGAGTCGGCTGCCGGGTTGAACCTCCAGGAAACCAGCCATGCTAGGCTCCTGTCTGCGAGCACAACAGTGGCATTAATCGTGTCAGGGCTTGGTGCTGCCCATGGATGGCTCTCTCAGGTGGGGCAGTTCTTGGTTGGCCGTTCCCTCAGTCTCTGCTCCACCCTCCATCCCTACATTTCTTGTAGACAGGAACAATTTGGGGTTGAAAGTTTTGTGGGTGGGTTGGTGTCCCTATCGCTCCACTNGGGTTNCTGNCTGNCTACAGGAGGTGGCCTCTTCAGGTTCCATGTCCCCAATGCTGTGAGTCACAGCTAGGGTCACCCCCATTGATTATTGGGCACCTCCCTTATTGCAGGTCTCTGTCTCATCCTGGAGATNCCCCTCCCACCTCCCCACCCATTCAGTTGCAGATTTCCATTCATTCTCATGGCCATCTGGCCCTCTCTCTTGTCCCTCCCCACATCTGATCCTGAACCCCCCAACCCCTCTCCATCCCCTCTACCACCCAGTTCCCCCCTCCACCTTCCCTTATGACTATTTTATTCAAGGGGAGGCAGGGATTTTGAATGAACACTCTAGCCACCATGAGACTCAAAGCTCTGAGATGGAAATGACTCACACACACACACACACACACACACACATACACACACACACACACACCCAGGCTACTGGACTTCTGCAGGAGCCTCATCCTGGACCAGGCTTTCAGCCTAGCACACCCTCAGCCCCTCCCGTGCCTGGGCCCTTTCTGCTTCCCTTTCCTGGTGGCCTGTCCCCTTGACTTCTCTTCCCAGAAGCTCCCCTACTTTCTCAACCACTTATTGTTGCTCCCCCTGGGTTCCTGAGGGTACTATTCTGTGTTCCTGGGGGTACTATCCCCCTGTGTTCCTGGGGGTACTATTCACCTAGGCTCCTGAGGATACTATCCCCCCCCCCTTGTGTTCCTGGAATACTATTCTCCTGGGTTCCTGGGGGCACTCAATCTGTCTGAGCTTGGAGCCAACCAAGGCATAGTAGTGATGTCTCGAATTTGGTCTCAGCTGCTCCCTCCAGGAACTGCTGGATCTAAAGGGAATGTATAAGCCCCCTTGTGGGGTGGAAATGCCAAGAGGCATGGATACAGTGGGCAGTGAACAGAGGTAGGGATTTGGGAGTCGAAATGGAGACTGGTGTGGCTTGTTTGGGTTGACACCATGCTGGTGGGCTTGAGGGTAGAGAGCTGTGTGCATAGGATGGGTTTTAGGGGGAAGTGGCTTTACCCAGGGTTATGTTGGGGAACCAGAGCAACAGTGCAGAGGCAAACCTAGGTTGCCCTGCCCCCAGTTAGCAGTGCAGAGGTAAGCCTAGGTTGCTCCGCCCCCAATCAGCAAGAGTCGTGCTATCTCTATGGTCAGGGGTCAGGGTTGGTAGTTAAAGGGCTATGTTTCAAGTTCCCTGTGAAAGTTGGCTACAGTTTCCTTGGATAAGACAAAACCTAACGGGAAAAGCCAACCGTGACCACCTGGAGAGGGAGCTGGTGGGCAGAGGCAGTAGAGGGATGGTAAGTCTATCTGCCCTGTCCCCACAGGGGTGGAGAGGCTCAGGTACAGCAGATGGAGCCCCGCAGGCAAGGGATGACAGCAGAGCCTTCTCTGCCATCATGGGGGATAATCAGTGTGTGAAGGTAGGCAGCGCTGTTTCCAAACGCATAGCAAGCACCATGGAGACGCCGGGCACATCCACAGGACACGGCTGTTTCCTTGGTTCAGAGGGATGCTATTAGCTGGTGATAAGAGGCACACAGCAGGCTGCTGCAGCCGGGAATTAGCAGAGTGTCACCTTGGTCCAGTAATTCTGGGGGAACTGATGGGCACCTGCCTGAGATAGCCTGGCTTTCTGGTGACTGGTGTCACTGGTGCTGTTCAGCCTACTCATCCTGAGTCACCATCTCGGCTTTGTGGAGCTCAGGCTGCCTCTGAATCTAGAGTGGGCGCAGCCCTCCCTTTTCCTCACGTTCTTCTGCCGACATACCTGTTTTCCTGTCCTCACTTATGTGCCTCTTGTTACTTCTGCAATGTTCTGGCTTGTTCATGTCAGGGTCAAGGTCAGCAGAGAGGAGGTGTGAATCAAGAACAGGGCCTGGAGTGTCCCTCCCACTGGCCAGGCTGATGGGGGTGAGGGTAAGGGGGACCATGTGTGTCTGTGTGTGTACATGCATGTAAGCAGGCACACACATGCAGGGCATTATGGTATGTGAGTGTGCATAGGTGATCATGCTCTCTCACACACAGGGGACCGTGTGTCTGTGCACATACATACATGTAAGCATGTATACACATGTAGGCATGCACATGCATGCAGAGTACATGTGATACGTGTATATGCATAGGTGATCCTGCTCACACACACATGCACTGTGAGTCCCGACGTCTCAGTGGATCTGCATTGTGTTTGTGTGTGTGTGTACTGATGTGCACATGTATCTGTGCTACACTTGCCCATGTACATGTGTGTAGGTGCACAGGAAGGGAACAGCCCACACCTTCTGGAAATCTCTCAAGAGCCTGCCAGGCCCAGCAGTCATGACTGCTGCCCATTGGAGGGAACCCCTGGGGGAAGTTGCCGGACATCTGGGTGACGGAGAGGGGAAGAGAAAGCTGGGAGATTTGCGGTGTGCTACCCGTTTTTATTAAAAATCAATGGCACGATAGAGCGGCTCTGCTCTGTCTTACTTAAACAATATCCAGAGCAAAGGATTGGGGCTCCAGACCTGTGAGCTGCCCCTGCGCCCATCCCCATCCCCCCCCCCCCCCAAGAAATAGCCAGCTCCTCTCGGCCCCATCAGAGCTGGGATTTACAGCCTGGCCTGCCGATTGCCTGCCACGCGCCTCTCCCAGTTTTATTCCTGCTATTTATCACGCTGGTCCCTGCCTCAGCGCCAGAGGGACAGTTAATCAAGGCAGACTTTCTACCTTGTCATCCCTGGATTCTGCTGGGAGAAAATGTGAACCGTAAAATTAAAACCATGGGAACCAGGGAGTTGGCAAAGGAGCTGGGGCTGGGGAAGAAGGGAAGATGGTTTCCCCAGCTCCCTGCCCCACGCATGGACAGAGCAAGACCTGAGGCTGGGACTTCACACCTCGAACACGCTTCCTCCTGCTGCTGAGCTCAGATGAGCTCTGAGGCTGAGGCCTCTGCTCCCGAGCTGGAGGAGGCCTTCCAGAGGAGGAGGACACACTGATGACACAGTAAGCATTGACCTTACGAGGAAAGCAGGGAGTGGGGACCCCAGGCTGCAAGAGGGGACCTCACATGAGACTCCCTATCTCTGCCTCCTTTCCTCCGTACCTGTGTGTCCTGGGGGTCTGAAGGGGAGAAAACCACAGCAGCTCAGCCCACTACCTCAGGGTGAGTGTTTCAGCTGCCTGTGAGCCTAAGCCTGAGCCGGGACTACATGCAGGCTGCAGCCCCTCAGCTGACACTGAAGGAGAGGGGAATGGGTAACTTCTAGATCTCTCCATGAACAGCAGGGTGCTGTGGGAGAGCCACCTGGAGCCATAAGCCAGGTGTGTAGGCCATGGAGCCAAGCTGTGGCCGTGTACAGGGGCCTTCTAGCAGAAAAGAGTCCTTTCGCTTGTAGACATGGTGCTCATTCTATTTCACGTAGAACATTTGCAGTGGTGTGTGTGTGTGTGTGTGTGTGTCCCATGCAGTATGGAGGACATGGAACAGATGACTTTGCAGATCCCCAAACACCAAAGGCCATCAGGTGGCGCCTCCCAAAGCCTGGTGCCCGCTGAGGTGGGAGCTCTGGATTTTGGAAGCAGGAATAGGTTTTTCTTCCCCAAAGCCTCTGAGAGGAAGCCAATGCCTCACCTTAAAAACCCAGTCAGTGTTAGACAGTGGGACCGCAGGCTGGTTGTCAATGTCGGCAGCCAGTCTGCTGTCCCTCCATCGTGACTGATGGAGTCAT
The DNA here is from genome assembly GCF_900095145.1 of Mus pahari. Taxonomy (NCBI): domain Eukaryota; kingdom Metazoa; phylum Chordata; class Mammalia; order Rodentia; family Muridae; genus Mus; species Mus pahari. Next base: position 85,909,982 of record NC_034603.1, on the reverse strand, counting down.
CTCCCTGTGACTCTGTAAGTGTTGTGGAAGCGAGGGCAGCCAAGAGCTTCCATGGAAATGAGTGGCTGTCAGTCAAGGCCAGCGTCTACTTTACTAGAAAGGGTGTCTGGAATAACTCCAGGGCCCAGGGACAGACGACCCAGAGAAAGCTCTATTTTGAAGGCAGCCCTGTTCTGCATGGCTGCCCATGGGGGGGGGCTGAGGAGAAGAAGGGCCCCCCAAGCTGCCAACGCCCCTGCAAGGGATTGAGGTGGGTCTGGAAGGCCTGGGAGATCACACACACACACACACACACACACACACACACACACACGAGGCACAGTAGAAATGTAGTAATTCTCAGTGTATACTCAACCCTTGGGTCATTGGTCCCTGACAGAACTTCCCCTAGAGGAGAAATGGCAAGAAGGGGAGGCTTCCTCACTCTTTCCTTCTAGGGACAAAGTGAATAGAGACAAGCTGGATGGGCAAAGGTTCTTCATGCTTTGAAATGAACCTTCAGCTTTAAGATGCCCATCCTGGTCTTGGCTATGGCATCATGGATGGCCACGCATGGGAACAGAAGCCACACGGGCTTTTCTGCATTCTGTCTGTCTGTCTGTCTGTCTGTCTGTCTGTCTGTCTGTCTGTCTGTCTGTCTGTCTGTCTGTGTCTGTTTCTCTGTCTGTCTGTCTTTGTCTCTGCCTCTCTGTCTGTCTCTGTCTCTGTCTCTCTGTGTGTCTCTGTCTCTGTGTCTGCCTATTTGTCTGTCTCTCTCCCCCCTCCCTTCCCTTCCCTCCTCATTCTGTTTATTCCCACATGCACAGATGTGTGGAAACCAGAGGCTCGTAGCAAATGCCTTCCCCAATCGCTCACCACCTTTCTAAGAACCTGGAGCACACTCTTACAGTTGTTCTGGCTGGCCAGTGAGCTCCAGAGATCTGCCTTTTCCACCTCCCACCTTTCTCCTGAGTCGGTTACGTAGTGGCACACACCACTACAACGGGGTTTTCAGTGGAGGCTGGGGATCAGAACTGTAACGTAGTGTAATTACCTGATGTAAGCATTTTATCCACCGAGCTATCTCCTCAGCCTCGGCCCCCTTGCAATAGGAAGGTACCTGACTTCAGCACGGACATTTCACTCCTTGGATTGGCCAGTCAGTTCCCTTTGCATGTCTATCTTACCACATCCTCTCCCTAGAGTACCTCAGAGTATCTCAGATATAGCCTGGGTTCCTTCTTAACATGAACGCCCCTGTCCCAGCCCCATTTGCTCTCTGGCCCACTGGCCCAACCCCTTTGTAGGAGTCTTGCTCACCAGGGTCCAGCCAGCATTCAGCTCTTGTTTTTCTCCCCTGTGTCCCTAGACCCTGCCACATGGCTGGACTCCCATGTTAGCCTCAGCTGCCAGGCCTGTGTGGCCTTGCCTGGCTCCTTCTCTGCTCTGTCACAGGTCCCCTCCCAGCTGCTCACACCTATCTATTTGCACATGCATGCTTCAGCGTAACCTGGCTCCCCATTTTGTCACTATATGCTGCAGAAGAGCTCAAATGAGTGCTTGTCCCACAGAACTGGGTGTCCCTCAGGCAGCCCTTACCCCTTGTGACTCTTTGTATTTGTTTAGTTGCTGGTATCTCTAGAAACATCCATTCTGCCATGCCTTGAAGGCAAGAGCTCTCCTGCAGACAGCAGGCTGCAGGAAGGGGTGGGCAGATGAGGTATTGTGGGGGGGGGCACAGATTCTCCTGCATGTTCTAGCTCCCAGGACCTCCTGCACCGCCGTCTCCCCCCACCCCGTGAACACACACCTCAGCTACAGAGTGAATTATGCCATTTAGCTGCCGCTGCGGTGGTTTACCTTCCTAATTATGTTTGGCTTAGAACAATGTTAAAATTGTTTTTTCTTTCTCTGAGTACACAGAGCTGGGGCGTGGGAGGAGGTGGCTGGGGAAGTGCAAGGTGGCAGAGAGAAGACGCTGGGCTTTAAAGGCTGTCACAGATAAGCCACATGCTGGTAATCAAGAATTGCCTGTGCAGAGTTCTGTAAACAAACAGGGGAGAGGTGAGGTGGGCCTTACACCATGTGTGGGAGAGAGCTGGAAGGAGAGTACTAGGCTCAGGGGCTGGGGGGCCCAGCCAAGCCCCCAGTGGAGGCCCCAGCCAGTGCTCGGTGCATTCTGGGAGCTGAGAACTTTCCCTTCCTTCTGTTGACCCTTTCATGCCTGTCACACCCTGATGAGGCAGAAACAGTTATTGCTATCTTTTTATAGAGAGGTAAACTGAGGCAAAAAGAGGGATGCCACTAGCCTGGGGTCTCAAAGATAAGCTATGAGGAGACTTGGGACCCTGCTTTCAGAGCTCAACTTAGTGACCTTTGCTGCACAGCCACTGAGGTGAGGGGAGTTCTGAACTGATAGGGTGGAAGATGTGCATGGAGCATTTTCTGGGGCGCTGGGCCGAGTTACATCTCCAGCTGCCTGAAGTCAGGGATGATGACTCATGCCCTTCATCCCAGCGACGTGGGAGGTAGAGGCAGGAGGGTCAGGAGTTCAAAGTCATCCTTGGCAACATAGTAACTGAGATGTCAGTGTTGGTTACAGGAGGCCTTGTTAGAAAGAAAGAAAGAAAGAAAGAAAGAAAGAAAGAAAGAAAGAAAGAAAGAAAGAAAGAAAGAAAGAAAGAAAGAGGAAGAAGAAACAAAGAAAGGAGGGCAGAAGGAAGTGTGTTGTGTGTTCTGGCTTGAGAATCCCAATCCCAAAAGGATACATCCCTGCAAGAATACACAGGTACACACAAGATACCCATAGGACCAACTACTGGGGTCCAGGAAGAATGGCCGCTGGCAGGCCTTTGTGAGTTTGTAAGCATAAGATACTAAACCCCTAGCACTGCGTTTCCTGGAGTGACCACTTTCCCCTGCACACCCATTCCCCAACACCCACTCCCTTGGCCCTGACATGTCAATTTTGCTCCCCCCTTTGACTGAGATAGACCGTGTACGCCTCATGTGCTACAAGAGACTGTGTGGAACATTGGCAGTGACAGCCATTCCCTGATGCTGGCCTGCTTCTCAGAAGTCCAGCTGTGCTCAGCTGATACCCAGCCCCCTGCCTTCAGCCCCAGCCCACTTCTGCAAAGAAAACTTCTATCACTGTCAGCGCACCTCAGTCAATGCAGCTTCCTAAAATGCACTTCCAGGGGGTCTGAGCAACGTGAGTTGGCTCACCACTGCCCTGAGCATGGCAGAAATATTTGGGCCAAGGCTCTGTACAGAGTCATTCAGCCAGAACCATGGTACCAAAGGCGGCTGGGGTCAGCCACATGGGTCCTGAGAGCTCAGGCCCACAGTGCTGTCACTGTCAATTTCATGAAGACTTGTCTGACTGGCTGCAGCCTTTACCACCCTCAATCTCCCAGCCCTGGGCAGGTCTGTCACTTCCCAATGGACAGGGGGATGGAAATGCATCTGTGCATCTGAGCTCATGCTATTAGCCAATCAACACAGCTTTGCAGTCTATCTAGTGTCCTATGCCCGGAAGCCATTCTGGATGGAATCTCTTTCAGTAGGAGGTACCCATGTTTTGTAGCCATGGAGCATTGAGGGGGAGCCCAGCCCTGCTCCCTTGCAAAGGATCTGGCAGGGACCTGGTGTGGCCCTGCCCTCTGCTTTCAAGTTCTACAACTCACCACTCATAGTGTCTGAACTGAAGCAGGATGAGCAGCTTCGGGGTCCCCTGTAGTTGTCAAGGTAACACCTAAGATGCTGGAGCCCCTGAGGATGGGGGTGGGGCCACACATCTTTATGTATTTGCCTCTGGGCTCTAAGCCACAGATGTAATTCTGCTGGAACAGGCCAGGCAGGGAGACAGGAGGCCTGAGGAGGGCTCCCGGGCCTTCTTCTTCTGTACTGGGACCTAAAGGATGGTTGTTTGGTCGTTGTAGGATATGAAGGACTGAAACCTATCCCACGCTCTTCAGCCTACACTGGAGTTCCCACAGCTACAGACTTTTCCCTCTCCGAAATTAAGGGGCTCCGGGCCTGGAGGGGCCTTGTGATTTGTAACAGTTAGCTCTCACTGTGTAACAAACAAGTCTACTGGCCAGTGACTTCAAACGCTCACATTCCCTCCTCATTCATGAGTCCTGTCTCTAATTGCCTCTCTTGTTAAAGTTTCTCAGCCCCAATGTCAATGGCAACACCATTGTCTTGGTGATGATTCACGTGCATGTGCAGAGCAGCACAGGCATGTATGTTTCTAGGTAAAGTCTACCTCGCTCTCTACCTGTTCTGTCTCCATAGTATGGTAGAGAAGTATCCTGGATTTTGTTGTTGTTGTTACACTTTTTCCATTTTTATGCCTGCTTTTGGGGGTGGCCTTACTGTTTCCAATACTGAAGGGCCTTCTCATGTTTCAAGGCACAAAGTGGCTGCGCGATGCCTTACAGAGAAAGTCTATTTCTCAGACATATGTCTGATGTCTGTGGCTCAGTTTCATGTTAAGGTTTCTGCAGTTACACTGAATAAGGTGTCTGTGACAGTAATCCCTTAGGATGGAACAGTGTAGCCAGTGGCTCACAGGATGGTAACTGTGTATCTCCTCAGGAGTATCAGTGAGTTCAGGGTCTGTTAACTCATTAGTCACTGGGACTGGAACTGAACTAAGGGGCTGACAAGAGCCGCTGAGTCCAGCTTGAACATGTTTATGTATTTAGTGTGTGTGTGTGTAGCAAGGGGTCGTGACATGCAGGCCACAGGGTGGATGTGAAAGTCAGAGGACAACTTCCGGAGGTCGGAGGTCAGTCCGCTCCTTATATCATGTGAGTCCTGAGGACTGAACTCAGGTTGTCAGGCTTGATGGCAAGCCCCTTCACATGCTGAGCCATCTCACGGGCCCAAAAGCCACCATATCTTGCAGCTGGGTCTGCTGGTCATCAGGGTGGCTCCTGATCTGGCTGGACCCACTGCTTTGAGCTGTGCATCTGGTGGCATAGCTCCTCGCCGGAGCTGGATTTGACCTGCCTTTTGGGGATCCTGAGTCCAGGAAAGAGTAGCTAAATGCTCTGGAACCATTCTCTCAGCTACACGGAGGCATGAGTGACGTTGGGGGACTAGCCATGCCTCAGCATCTCAGTCTCCTTCCAAACCAGTACTGGGGAGAAGGAGGCATGGGTACTCCCGAGAGAAGAGCTTCGCAGCTACATGCTGAAAGAGGCAACTTGAACCACCCTCCCGAGGGCTTAGATTTCCTGTCTGCTTGGAAGGATACCAAATCTCCAGGCAGTCAACTCTGAACGTGGACTACTGGAGCAAGGGGTTTGACCTAAGGAGAAAGACCTAGAAGGTGGGAGCAGGGCAGTCCTACAGCTTCCTTGCTTGTACATGGACACCCTGGTCCCAGCGGGCCTGAGTGTCTTCTGTAGCACAGTCTGAAGTGTGAAAGGCCTGGTGCCAAGCCTGTGTTGCTGTTGGGATGTGGTGGAGCCTTTAGGAGGTGGGGCCTCATGAAAGGAAGTTAGGTTATAGGTGGCCTGCCCTTGAAGCAGCCGCGGAACCTCATTCCCTTCGTGTCTCTTTCTTTGCTTCCTAGCCACCCTGGGGCTCCTGCTGGGACACACTCTGCTGCCACAGGGTTAAGCGGTGGGCGGGCGCCCAGATAAACCTTAATCCTTATAAGTGGAACACCCCAGACAGTGTCTTGGTAATAGAAAACCAACTAACAGTGTCCAAAGGTACTTTCTGCAGAAATAACTTGACTTCCTGGTATTGGTGACACAAGCTAAGTTGGTGGCCTCCTCCACCCTAATCTTGCTTGAATTAAGAAACACCTAGGGTGGGCTGGGGTACAGCTCATTGTGGGAAAGTGTTTGCTTAGCATGTACAGAGCCTTGGGTTTAATCCCCAGCACCTCCTAAAACGAGGTATACTTGCCATCCAGCCGCTTGGGGAGTGGAGACCGGGATATGGACAATTCAAGGCTGTCCTTTGCTATGTAATGTGAGTTCAAAGCCAGCTTGAAATTCACCGAGAACTGTAACCCCAGTCTCAAAAAATGTAAAGAAACACCTCTGGGTGTGAGGCAGAGTGAGGCAGAGGGCTGACACTAAGGTGTGGCGGGGCAGGGAGAATCAGAGCTCTGAGCATGTGTCTTGGGCACAGCTCTTGCTCTATACTCATTGACAGCCATGGCAGGGTCTAAGGGCCAGGCTCACACTCGGGCACATCTGCCTGACTGAGGAGAGAGGATGCAAGCTGCAAGCTCGCTCCATCTCCTTTGAAATCCCAACCCCAGCTGCCCTACTTTGCCTTAGGGCATCTCCCTGGCTTCCCATCAGCAAAGGAGCCTGTCTCCTTTACATCTCTTCCTAGGGCCTTTGATATCCGTGTGCGCCGGAAGGAGAAGGGAATAATTAACAAATTAATTAATTGTTCTTTATTTCCACTTCAAACAAATAAAGTAATTTTTAATGGAACATGTTAGACACAAATAAAAAGGCCATTAATGACCGTTAAAAAATGAGCTTAGGCCTCCAATAGGTAAGTGGACACTCAGGGACTTCCCGGCCCCCCAGACATCTCATGAACATGTTAACTCCTCCAAGAGCTGGGCAGGATACAGCTCTGCAGGGATGCCTGGTTCCTGAAGGAAGGACAGGGTATTGTGCCAGCAGTCCAGAACTGGGTGCCCATACAGAAGTGAGAGAAGGCCCTCAGGAAGATGCTGCACACCCAAATTCATAGCAACATCATCTGTGACATCCTAGCCACATTACCCATAACTCAAGCATCAAGGCCCAGCTGAGTGAACGAACACAGCGTGGTCTGCCCGCACAATGGAATATCACTCTGCCTTTAAAAGGGAGGAAACCCTTGACACACCCTACAGTGTGGATGAACCTTGAGGACATTACGCCAATCCCCAAACCACAAATGCTGCGTGATTCTACACAAATGCGGTCCCTGGCCATAGAGTTAGGTACCAGAATGGAGGGCCGGGAGGGAAATGTGAGATTGATTGTTCAGTGGCCACAGGGTTTCACTTCATGGTGCTCGGAAGAGCTCTGGGGATGGCTGGTGGTGATGGATTCACAGCAGTGTGAAGTGGCTTGCGTGTGCTGGACTGAACGTGTACTGGACTGAACTTGCACGGTGAAAGCTGGTCATGAGATGGTAGCAAGCGATGGTGATGGTGCAGGTGAATGACAAAAGTGTTGTGACCAGAGGCTCCTAGAGTCCCCCCTGCCTCTCCTAGTAGGAGCAAGCGCCCTAGTTCACAGCTGATATGTGAAGCCTTCACAGTGGCTTTGGTGAGCAAATACAGGGCTAATGCCAGCATGTTTCCTTTGTGTTGGTCAGCTGGACTCTGATTCCCTAATCACGTGCCAATGTGCACGGTCACTGACGTCTCAACCTTCACCTACCTTAGGTTCCCACACTTTGTCTGCCTAGCGTGCTTGAGGGTGGGTTTCCTTCTGCACCAGACAAAAGAGCTTCTGAACAAACCTGGGGAAATAGCAAGCGGTTCTCTGGCCACGCAGATCGCCACATTTCCAGTTCTTAGTGCCTAGCAGGAGGGCAACCGGAGAAGGGTACTGACACGCTCGTGATGCCTGTAGATGGCAGTCTGAGTTTAGTGCCCAGCGTGTGTGTTGTCTTGTTGGTAGAGGTTGACCTCCTGCCCGATGATCTTATGAGAGAGTCTGCTGGCAGATGAAAAACCATATTTGCCGAACCTACTGTGGGGTCTCTGAGTCTGTACGTCCCTCCAGGAGCAAAGGCATTTTTGAAAGTATATTTAGTTTAGAAATCACCTTTCTGATGGAAAGAGCCCCCCCGCCCCCAGGACAGTTAAATAAACTTCAGGTTGGGAAGACTCCTGTGTAGACGTGGCTCACATTGCCTGGTGTGTTGAAGGGTTTCAAGGTAAGATTGGCTTCAATCTTTGTTTTCCACACACACCCCAGTTCTGGTTTTTCTCTTGGATGATGTTTCCAAAGGCTTCCTGCAAAGGATTCATCCCCACTCTGGTATACACTGTGGCCTCCCAGTGCCTGACTGTAGCTGACATAGATCCAATCTCTCTGAGATGTCTTAGAGCTGCACAATCTCTTAGGGGGTGCAGTGCCGGGCAAAGCCAGGTGGAAGAGCCAAGTGGACTGTATGTGTCAAGCAACCAGGCTTGGCAGCCTCCTGGGGGCATCTTTTAGTGTGCCTCAGGTCCATGAACTGATCCAGGCTCCCGGGGAAGGTTCATGGACAGAGCCTGGGCTAACCAGACCGGGTCATCAGAACATTCTGGGATAGTTACACCCTTCTCTTCCTCCCAGAACAAGAAAATATGCCAGCCTCTCTGCCCCCCGCCCTGGCAGAGCTGTATCAAGGCCTGGCTGGGCTCAAGCCACCCATGACACCCCTGTATGTGAGTGCTGGGACCTTGTCACACAGCTTGTCAAAGGGATGGCAGGGAGACCCTGGGTGATGGGGTGAGGGAGCAGCTGAGAAGCAGGTGGCACAGGAGGGGACAGAAGTGGAAGAAGAGCATTGACTGGGAGCTGTGTATGGTCAACAAGAGCAAGCACCATGTTAGTCTTAGGAATGGGCTGGAAAGGGTGGGAGATGTCACCTGCCCTATTTTCTCTACTGACCTGGGGATGGACAAAGCCTCTTTCTGGTGGGGACGCATGGCATCTCAGGTGCTGTCTTCATTGTGGGTCATGGCAGAGTGGGAGGTAAATGAGTAGACAACTGTGCTGATTAAGTGTCTGTGGTGACCAGGGCTCTCTGAGGAGGGAGGTCTTCTATAAGACAGGATTCAGCCATGATGAGTATCTTAGCTACTTTTCTGTTGCTGCGAAGAGACGCCATGAACAAGGAGACTTGCAAATGAAAGCATTTAATTGAAGGTTTGCTTATAGCTTCAAAGTCCATGACTCTTCATTAGGGCTCTAACTGCACAAGCATCATGATCAAGAAGCAAGTTTGGTAGGAAAGGGTTTATTCAGCTTATACTTCCACATTGCTTGTTGTTCATCACCAAGGGAGTTCAGGAAGCAGGAGCTGATGCAGAGGCCATGGAGGGATGTTACTTACTGGCTTGCTCTGCTTGCTTTCTTATAGAACCCAGGACTACCAGCCCAGGGATGGCACCACCACAGTGGGCCCTCCCACCCTAGATCACTAATTGAGAAAAATACTTTACAGCTGGATCTCATGGAGGCATTTCCTCAAGGGAGGCTCCTTTCTCTGTGATAACTCCAGCTGTGTCAAGTTGACACACAAAACCAGCCAGTACAATGGCCATCATGGGGCAGGGGGCGGGGTGTGTGTGTGACAGTTATGCCTGCAGTGAGCAGGCAGGCATATGCTGAAGCAGTAGTTGTGAGCTTGTATCTGACTCACAAGTTGGAGAGAAGGAAAGAGAGAGAGAGAGACAGAGAGACAGAGAGACAGAGAGAGACAGAGACCCCTAGGGACACACCTCCTCCGATGAGGCCACACCTCCTAACCCTTCCTAAACAGCCCACCAACTGGGAACCAAACATTCAAATACATAAGCCTATGAGGGCCATTCTCATTTAAACCTCAGTGGGAAAGTAGAGAGGCCTGTGGGTGACTCAAGACTGGGGCCATCACACAAAGGCAACCTCCTGGATGCTGGTGCTGGTGGTAGAGCTAGCCTGTGCCCTGTGACTTCGTTCTGGGTAGAGACCCCTCTCTCCCCGTAATGCCATGGTCTCCTTGCCTATTGGCAGTAGGGAACTTGGCTCCTGAATTTGGCTGTGGAGAAAGGGGTGTAAAGGAAGGAGAAGGCACCTGTGATGGCAGAAATGGTGGAGGCAGGAGAAGCACGGAGGATAGCAGGAATCCAGAGGCTATTCCTGCAGGCGGTCATGTCTGCGTGGCAGCAGTCCCCCAGGAAGACCTTGCTTAGGACTGAGCAGAAATGACCTAGACACCTGGTCTAATAGAAGAGAATGGCGAGACACTGGCTGCTGGAGACCTTGCCTGGCACAGTGATTTTGTGGCAGCCACATCAGGGTGAGTTGTCGGCCAGAACCGCAGGCTGAGCACCATCTGTCAGGGCCTCCCTCCTGCCAGCTGCCTGTGTGACAGGAACAGTTGGAGGCAAGCAGAGATAGTGTGTGTGTGTGTGTGTGTGTGTGTGTGTGTATGTGTGTGTACATATGTACGCATGTATGTGTGTGAGCTGTTGTAGTGTACATGGGTGTGTTAATGTGAGTGGTTATCCTCTTTGGAGTTCTGAAGGTAGCCTTTTGGGGGCTTTGTAGTTAAACACAGGAGACAGGTTTAAGGAGGCACGGCAGGAGCACAGGAGCACGGTGCCTGCTGGTGGCAGCTGGATGGCCTGTGCTGCACTGGTTGGGCCCTGGAGGTGGTCTCTGCCTTTTAGTGCTTGCCTTGGCCGAGGGAGGCAGGGGCTTCTTGGTTACCAACCTCCTCATTCCTCTCTGTCCATCTGTATACAGGAAGAGGAGCCTCTCCTGCTTTCTGGAAGCTGACAGGAGGCTTGGATGGGCTCTGACTTCCTCTGCGTCTTTCCTGGGGAGGCTGATTTTTCATTCATTCATTCATTCATCCATCCATCAGAAGGATATACAATAGAGGATTCTGTCTTGACATTTCCCCAGCAAAGTGGGGAACAAGACCCAACTCTGCAGAAGGCTGCTCTGCAGCGGAGACAAGCAGGCCAGCAAACCATGCAGTGGCTTGTGACAAGAATGAGGAGTGTATAAAAGAGACAGGGTGTGTTCTTGGCTTTCTTGCTGAACAGGTGTAAATTAAACTGAAGACATCTTCAGTCACCAAACAGACCAAAATACCTATCCTCATGGAGAGAACAGGCCGGTGCCCTCCTTGGAGTGGTCTGAGCCTTCAGTGTCTTTGAAGACTCCGCTGGCTTCTTGCTTTTCTTTGCTTTGGGCGTGGCAGAGTGGCTTGCCTCAGGGGAGAGGAAGGGCCAGAGCAAGGCACACCTTCAAAAATACACACCTCAGTGACCACTTCCCTCAGCCAGGTCCTGTCCATGAAGGGCCCATTCTACAATGGACTAATGTATCTGCTAGTCCACAGATGGAGTCGGTCTCCTCATGATCCAGTTGCCTCAGAATGGCTTCACCATCTGGAGACCAAGCCTTGAGTGTAAGAGCCTTTGTGTGGGATACTCCTGAGCCTTATGTAACACTAGGTCTGCATTGCTGGGTTCGAGGGTGGTGCGTGTTACGGGGGCGAGTCAGGCTGGGTAAAGCGAAGGGCTGAATTTCAGTGGGTGGGCTCAGCTCACTGAATAGATGCTAGGTGAGAGCGCTGTAGAGGAGGGAGTGGACCCTGATCCTGAGTGTCAGACAGCATGGGCATGGTAACTTCTGTCTTAAAGGAACTCTCGAGGGAGCAGTGTTAAGGGGAGCACAGGAGACAGAGACACACACACAGGGGCCGCTGTGGTGGAGATGTAAGTGTAGAGATGGAGTGCCATGTGGGGACTCTGGACACATCCTCTGGTAGGATTGACAGGCTGTCCTGGTGATGGGGCGTGGGTGGAAACACTCGGATAGAGAACCAAGCACTTACGCCTGAGAAGACGAGAGATAGTGAGACTCCGCTTCTGAGGGGAAGACTGAAGCCGGTGACGTTTGAACGTGTGAGATTTGGATGCCTTGGAGCCTTGCGTGAATGTGTGACTGACCACTTGGCAGCAGGATCTTTAATTCTGGAGGTGTGTGCGCGGGGTCCATGTTGGAGGTAGAAGGAAGGGAATTAGCAGCACGTATGTCAAGTCCTGGTGGCAGATGGCTGTCTTCCCTGCGTCCCCACATAACCTTCCTTCTGTGTATAATTGGAGAGAGGGGCACTCACTCAGAAGAGGGCCCTGCCTCAGGACCTCATTTGACCTGTGTAAAGGCTCCTCCCCAAATGGTCACACTAGAGAAGGGATGAGGGCTTCACTACACCCCATGTTCCCAGCTTAGGCACCCAGGCAGGGAAGGGGTGCACACAGACCTTGACAATAGATGGTTCCGAAGTAGATGATGAATCCTGGCTGGCTCAGACCTGCATCTACTCTACCCTGAAGTCCCTTCTCCAGCCACAGAAGGAGGCATGGGGACAGATGGAGAGGATGCAGCCTAGGCCAGGAAACCTGGGGCAGGAGTCCGGCTAGGCTTGCTGCACAGAGCCATGTAAACCTGGCGTGGTCAGGAGGCATCTGAGCTTCCTGGAGGCAGCGGCATGAATACGGGGTTGCCTCTGCAGGCTCAGCTAGGAGAGCTGCCTGGGTGGTCAAGATAGCAAACATGTACTACAGGATCAGGATGAAGGGGCCCAGCATGTATGGGGACTGGATGTCTTAATTCTTGGTTGTCACTGAGGTGGGTCTATTGATGTCATAAGCAAATGGTGACTGCTGTGTAGCTGGGAAGTGGCCCAGGCAGATGAATGTGCACACATGTATACATGCACACATGTACACATGTATACATACACACATGAGCACATGCACACATGCACACATACACATATGCACACATGAGCACATATGCACATGAACACATGCACAAATACACATGCACACATACACACATGTACTCATGAGCACATGCACACATGCACACATATACACATGAACACATACACACATGCACACATGCACACATGAACACATACACACATGCACTCATACACACATGAGCATATGCACACATGCACACATATACACATGAACACATGCACACATGCACTCATACACACATGAGCACATGTACACATATACAGCTGTACACATGCACACATACACACATGCACACATGCACACATGCACACATGCACATATCCACACATCCACACATGCACACATACACACGTGCATGCATGCACAGCTGCTAGGGCCCTCAGCTTCAGAGGCTTTCTTTATACTTTCTACATCTCCAGAACTCTGCTGTCCTCACAATAGTGCCCCTCATGGCTCTCCTCTCCTCCCCTGCCCATCTTCCTCTCCCCGTAGCCCCCAGGCTCCAATTCCTATCTCTTCCAGAACAGTCTGAAGGCTAAAGCATATGGTGGTCCCTTCTGGTATCCACACCTCCTTCGCCGCATCACTGTGCTAGGGGAGCTAGCAGGGCCCCTTCCCATCTCATGAAGCCCTTGGGGGACAGTAGGCTCAACCTGGAAGGGTGTATCTTCCTATGGCTGCACCATAAGCCCCCCACCCCACTATACTCCCCCAAACACCACCCTAGAGCATGGGAAGCCTAGAAATGAGCAGGGGTTGCTGGAGAGCCTCTCCCACAACACAGACCCAAAGAAGAGATTGCGCACGAGGCTCCTGTGCACCTTTCTGTCTGTGTCCTTAAGTTTCCTGTTACCCTGTCCCTGCCTGGGGGCTGGAAAAGGTGTACCTGAGGGTCCATCCAAAGTCTCCGAGGCCACAGCAGAGGGACTGCTGCAGATAGGGGCTGGGGGCTGAGGACAAGGCCACAGGACACATTAGTGGGGCACTTGCAGCTGTGAATTCCTGATCCTATCATGGGGCCTCCCCCTTCTCTGCCTCCCGCCTGTCTGAAGGAAGCACTGGCTGCTGGTACCCACTCAGCCTTGCACGGGTCCCCAGTGTCACACTGGACCTTTAGGGCACAAGATGTAGCTTGGAAACCCACAATGGGGTGATAGACTCACATTCCTGCATCTCCCAACCCTGGTTCCCACCCTGTCCCATTTCCTAACACCTAGTAGCTTGAGACTATTGCTTCTTGAGCAAGTGAGTAATGCCTGTGTGGCCTCTCCCATGTGGCCCATTTACAATGTTTTCTTCAGAGTGGAGAGGCCGAGGCCGGGGGTGGGGGAGCTGCCATAGGAACCCGGGAGCAGGCCCTAGGCTTTGCATGACACTGCCTTCCTTCAGTGTCAAAGGGAGCCATCTAAGAGAGGCCGCCTCCCTCATGACAGCAGCCTGAAGGTCAGAGGCCTCCAGGACCATCATCAGGGCCTGACTGGTTGGAAAGACAGAGTCCAGCAAGTCGTCTTGTCCATGGTTAGGTCGTCGCTACCAAACAGCACAAATGTGATCTTTCCAAAAGGAAGGACACAAGAGATGGCAGCAAAGTGTGGAGAGGAGGCTCCTAGGGCCCTGCTGGGTAGAGCTGAGACTCTCATTTTCATGACATGGATGGTGACAACAGTCCTGGATAGTACCAGCTAGAGATGCCTCCAGCCTCAGGATCTACGGTCTACTGGGGTCCTGCACAAAGGCACCCAGGGAAGCTCACGTGCCTAACCTCAGTCTCCAGCCACGTTTAAACCCTACCTCATGTTACCTTGTTTATATGACCCAAAGCTCCCACCCCATCATGTTGTCTCTCGTGGCTGGTCCAAGAACCCAGGCCCATGAAGACAGGCAGACCAACCACACCGCAAGGAAAGAACAAAAGCCTGACCTCCCCCACTCCAGACGGGATAAATCCCTCCATATGTAACCCCTGCCTCCTAAGTCAACATGACCTTGACCTGCAGAGCAGAACCTAGGGGACAAAGAGGAGCTCAGTGCTGCTCTGCTCCCTGGGCTGGCCTTCCTTGCCTGGGACTCACCACACAGAGACACCCCTGGAATGCTAGATAGAGACCAGATGTAGTGCTGCCGGGTGAAAGCCTATGAGGACCCTTGACCCCAGGTTAGGGCATCACCTGCCAGCGCCTGCCCGAGAGACCCCCCTTCATGTCTCTTTCTGGGTCTCCCTGTGGGGAAGAGAGTTCTCTTGGGGAGTCCCTGGCTGACTGAATGCTTCCCATATGTTCCGAGAGACTTGTAGACACCACACCTCCTTAACAACAGTCTTTAAAATGGACTCAGATAGCATTCCGTTTCCATACAAAGAGGACCTTTTGGGAAGTGACTCACCAGCTAATTTCTGGGTTTTAAATATCAGATTTGCCTGAAAGGAGGCACACCTGCTAAGCATCCTGGATTCCCCCTGATCCTCTGAGGGGGGGGCATAGGATGCCTGGCAGCCAGGGTTCCCACCGAGCAGCAATACTAAAAGCTCTGCAGTGGAAGGTGTCTTTTCTCCCCACGTAGACATGACGATGCAGAGCTCTGGAAGTTAAGGAGCCATTACAAGACCATCCTGCTTCTGGATTTGTGAACCTCAGCTCCCCCCTCCCCCCCCCCGCTCCCGGGCTGCCTCTGAAGTCCATAGGTGCATGTGTACATGCATGCACACACGCTTGTGCACACACTACATGCATCATAACTACATGCATGCTGCATACATACAGGGAGTCATCTGTGTTAACTGCCCTGCAGTAACTGCTTCCTGAAGTTTCAATTCCATGTACACCCACATGACACATGCGCATGTATAGGTCTTGTCGGCTCTCGGTCTGTTCTCTGCTTTCCAGAAACCTCTCTGATAGCGGCCAATTGTGGGAGGAGGTTAGTGGTGGTGATGGTAGGCGATCAATGCTCTATTGCACGTTGCGGGGTGTATACACAGCTGCTATCACCGTGGACGGTTCCAGGTATAGGCAGAATGACATCCCAATGCAGGGACAAGCTTAAAGGGGCGGGGCAGGGATGAGATAAGCGATTCTGAGGAAGAGCCACAGACAGCAGCATATGCCAGGCACGCACATGCACGCACACATGCACACGCGTGGAGGGCAGCGTGAGAGGAGACAAAATTGTGGGTAATTGCTTAGCTGCCACAGGGATGTTCCCCGCTAATTTACGGCATTAGGAGGGCTTGGGCTGCGATTTCTCCTCCGGTGCTTGGACATACGGTCCCAAGACACCAGCAGCCGTAATTATCCACATTTAACAGAGAGCTTGTAAAATCTATTTGTCTAGAAGGATGTGAGTATAATTGCTGTAAATTAAGTAAAGACACATCTGTGGCTGGGTCATGACCCGATCCAAGTTAGCAAGGGAAGGAGGGTGCAGGTTCCTTTGAACCTGCCCCACAGAAGCCCTGCTGAGGTCCCAGTTTGGCTGCTGCCCATGGCCCGGTGAGCCAGCTCTCCTGCCTGCCCCGCACAGCACTACCCTCTGGTGTATCCAGGGCAGGCATGCCTCCTTAAGCAGCAGGTCTGAGCTGAGCGGTGTTTGCCTGGCAGACTTGGGAGACACTGTGTGCCATTGGCCCCGCCCCTGTCCACCTCTTCCTGCCGTGGCCAGCTGATCTCTGGGCTCCTCTCGGAGCTTCCTCCTCCTGGCCACCTTGAGCTGGCGGCTGCTGCTGCGGACCGGCCACAGCCTACACACCATAGTGCGAGCCCCACTCTCTGTGCTGACTTCTTGTTCTCGGCCAAAGGAAGCAGACCCTTGGTTGACACACACATGGCCGGTCACCTGATTGTGTTAACGTGACAGGGCTGAGTATTCTCCACCTGAACACCTTCTACGAGACAATCACCCGGGTGTCCTGTGCCTTTCTTTGTGAAGCTGCTGGCAGAGACTCAGATGAAGGAGGTGTAGGAGATGGGGACCTTCCTGTATTGTAGAAAGAACTTGGCCAGTGTTTGGCATGGAGGCGTGTGTGTGTGTGTTTGTGTACCTCTGTTGCCTGACTCCATGTGTGTCCCTGCCTCTGTGCACGTCTCTGTGTGTCTGTGTCTGTGCGTAGTGGAGGAGGTAGGACCCGGTAGCTGGTAGCCTCTGAATGAGGCCAGCCATGACCCAGTCACTTTTAAAAACGTATTTTGAGGGCTGGGAAGATGGCTCAGCGTGTAAAGTGCTTGCACACAAGTGTGAGGAGCTGAGTTTGATCATGAACAAGCAAGTGAAAGTCAAGTGTGATGGGTGCCTGCTTATAATCCTAGCACCCGGAGGCAGAGACAGACGGCTCACAGGGGCTCACTGGCCAGACAACGTGGTCTAATAGGCAAGCTCCAGGTCGCAGTAAGAGGAGACCCTGTCTCAAAAAACCAAGAAGATGGTCCTGAGAAACAACACATGAGGCTGCCCTCTGGCCTCCAGCCCCATGTACACACAAATAATGGGGTTTTTTTTCATAACTGTGTTAAAAAGCTATTTAATAATAAAGCCTAGTATTATGTCTTCAGTTCAAGATACCATACGAGCTCGGGGTTAAAGTGCCAATTGTCACCATCCAGTTCCAGAACAAATGACTCTCTCTGGCTTCCATCCCTCTCCATCCACCCCCTTCCTTCTCCTTTCTGTTTCTGAGAGCTAGGAGCCCTGTAGAGAGAGATCCTTCAGAGATCTCTGAGAGTCATTTCACCCAATACATCTTCTAGACATGTGTGTGCCGTCACATGAGTCAGAAGGCCTCCCTCTCCCCTTCCCTTCTCTCTCTCTCTCTCTCTCTCTCTCTCTCTCTCTCTCTCTCTCTCTCTCTCTCTCTCGTGTGTGTGTGTGTTTGTGTGTGTGATGAGATGTGTCTGTGCATGCTTGTACGCATGTCTGCACGTGTGTGGAGGCCTGATGTCATAACTGAACCACATTGTACATGGGACTGTGGGACCCAGGAGGCTCTTCTTTCTCTACTGCTGCTTGTGGTGACATACGATGAACTGAAACGTTCCAGGTTCTAGGACTCACAGAGCCTGTCAACAGCGAGTGGGGTCAGCCTCAAAGCTACACAGGTCCCCTCCACTCAATAATGACCCAGATATGCCACAAGAATGCAAGAAGGCCTTGGTCTGCTCAGACACAAGCCTGGGGTTAGGATGTCTCTAGGCCCTGACAAGCGCGTCTGCATCAGACATTGGTTCTTTAGAAATATATCTGCATATAAAACAATGGAGATCCTGCCCCGGTTTGCTAGGCTTCAGCTGGCCACCTTGGGGTCTGAAGCATTGGCTGGGGTCTCGGGGTCAGTGGGGCACTGATGTCTGTTGTGAAGGTGGTAGGGAGGACGGGCTGTCTCTGGGCAGTCACTTGAACCAGGAAGACTCAGAATTCTGAGATGAAATCACACCCTGGGAGGGTGAGATGAGATTCCATCTCGTGTGTGCAGTGGTAGTCACTGTTCCTGAGTTTGGTAGCCATTGTTCATCTGCTGGCCAACAGGCCTGTGTGCAGGCAGTTGGCCGATCAGTGGATGGGAACCCTCTGGGGACAAAGAGACTACAGTGACCTCTCCTGTGGCTGTCACTCATGCCTTCGAGGAGCTGAGGGACACCTTGGCTGTCTTCAGCCCACTGCCAGGCTGTGGCTAAATGGCTCCTCCTAACCACAGGCGATTAGCAGCTGCCTGGGCTGAAGGCACAGATGCTGACAATGAGCTACCAGCCTGAGCATCATGTCACAGGACCCCACCCTGCCCAGATGGTACGAGATCATACACGCGAGGGGATTTCCCTGGGGCGGGGCGCGCTCCTCTGGGTTTGCCTCTTTCCACACAGTGCTAGCCTGGAGGCTCTCTCCCGGCTTGCTCTGGCACTCTCCAGATTGTAACCTGAACTGGAGCAGCTGGCAGACAGACAGGCAGACAGCAGACCGACTGACACACAGGCATGAGACTGACACACAGGCATGAGACCAAGAGAAAGAAGGCAGCAGGTGCAATGAGCGCGGATAGGTCTCCCTTCACCCTGTGCATAAACATGGCTCCCACCAGTGTGCCCGTGCTGGAATGGGTCCGTTCTGAGGGGCATGCATTGGGGATTCTGTGCATTAATCCATCTTTGCAAGGAAAGGGGGAAATTATTCATAATTAAAAAGTAATAATAATGTGTTGTGAAGGAACTCGGCAGCACATTACCCAGAAAGAAGGGGGAGGGCAGGCAGTCTATTTTTAATGGTCTCCATGGCAACAGAGATTTTGTTTACACTGGTTTTTTCCCCCTAGTTCTTCAGTAAGGCAATTGCTGATTTGCATTTTATTGGAAAATGTAGCCTACAAGTCCCTGAGGTGGGCAAGGGGCCCTAGCATCTGGGGAGCCTCACTCCCCACCCCAGGATGCTTCTGAAGTCCTCTGTGAGGCTCAGGGACCTGGGAAACTGCAAATACGCGGCCGGTGCACCTGTGGGACTCTTCCTTCCTGCGGCCTGGACCACCTTACTCCCCTTGTCTATCCCTATCCTGTAGTGGATGCTGCTTGCATCCTACAGCTAAAACTGGTCCAAGCAGAATTCTCATACCCAAGTGATGCCTGCGAACCTTCTCCTCCATGTAACTGGTCAGTAAAAGGCTTTAACCTATGATTGGACAGTGAGGGAGTAAAGGTGGGACTGTAGATTTGAAAGGAGGTTTCAGCGAGAGGGGGAGAGAGGATGGATGGAGAGGAGGAAGCCACAATGGACCAGACCCACGTGGCCAGGAGAAGCAGCAAGTAACAAGGGGCTTTATAGCTGGGGAATAAGTTAGAACAGTCCTAGATCTGCCCAATCCAGGCATGTGGCTTATAAATAAAACACCTGGTTTGTGTGTCTTTCATATGGGCTTACTGGAACTTTAATTCCAACACCACTATCCTGCTGGGAGCCCTGCCACCCCCCCCCCATGCCCACTGGTCCTGCTCGACAGAGACCCATACCACCTGCACGGGTCGCTGGTCAGGTTCCCATCCTCTCCGCCTCCTGCTGTGCCAGGCAGGTGGGGGCGCCTGGGCACAGAGCCCAAGCCACCGGCAGAGGGGCAGATGGACGCCAGCAGTCCACCCTGAGGAAGCCAATGTGCGCGGATGCCGGCCAGGTCCCGGAAAGATGGCGCAGACCAGACATGCAGGTGGGCGAGCTCCCTGCCCTCGGGCCTCAGTGCTTGGCTGCAGTTCCTAGCAGGCTGCCTTCCATTACCTATCCCTGCCCTTGTCTAGGTGTGCACCCACCAAAGTGTCTCTTACTGTAGCTGCATCTCTGCCATCACTGGGGCGCTTGTTCCCACTGGCCTTGGCTCTGAACTGGCCACACTTGGAAGAAAGCCTGCTGGCCAGGCGCCTCTACCTGACAGCAGGTGCATTGGGTAGCTTCCCACAGCTCCTGAAGCAGCCATGACTGCCACTCAGGCAATAGCCTGAATGTCCACACCTCCCCATGTCCCACTACACCAAGACATGTGTATAAATATATGTGGTACATACCTGAGTATATATATATATATATATATATATATATATATATATATATATATTACATGTTCATATATGCTTACATATCACATACATATCTTTATGTACACTCACATACACATAACTACCACAGACACATGTACACACATATATTCAACATGTGAAGATTTGCCAAAGAAATTCATACATACATACACATATACACAAACATGCAACACGTGCATACATTTATATCTGCATATTCATGCACTCATACATACATGTAGCATGCACATGCACATACATGTTCCTATCAGTGATCACATAGATATCATGTATTCAGCCTGTGCATACATATCACACACACTCATACAGAGTACACACTCAGATATCTATCACATATATTTATACATATATACTCATAGGCCAAGGTAGCAGTTCATTCACACACATAATAACATTAAAATTCATGTGTACATGTTCACATATATGTAAACATTTGGACAAGCACCCACATGCACACAAACTTATGCAAAATATATATAACACAGTGTATATATACCATACATGTTCATATTAAACATGCTACCCACAACCATGCAGCACATGCACCTTCATGCACACTATATGTTTACGTTTACAGACCACACACATTCATACAAGATACACACATGTAACACAAATTTACATACACATATACCCATGCATCACAACTGTCACACACATATACATTTATATATATATATATGTATATATATATACACACACACATACATATATATATATATATATATATATATATATATATATACATATATATATTCTCATGTGTGTAAGCATTTGGGCCATGAATATACATCACATGTTCATACAACGTACACATGCAACATACCACAAACATTCATAATGCATATATCCATACAGCATGCATCCTAACAAAGATACAGATAACATACATGTACATACATGTTCACTTCTACATTAGTTACCTTCTATTGCTGTGATAAAGCAGCATGACCAAGGCAACTTTTATTTTGGCTCATGGTTCCAGAGGGAAGAGAGTCCATCTTGGCAGCACCTGGCAGTCATGGCAGTGGGAGCCAAGAGCTGCGAGCTCACGTCTCAACCATGAGCACAAAGTACAGAGATCAGACTAGAAATATGTGTAAACATTCAGGCCATGTACGCACACCACACATGTTCATATGAGTACATATCTAACATACTACATGCTTTCATGTGCATATACATCTATGCAACACATACCTTCTCACACAAGTGCATATTCACAGATAAAAAAATCATTCAGCTTGAGCATATATACCACAGACATACATGCCACATGCCACACACATTCATAATCCACACAATCATTTATACACACACATATATCAATCATCACGTTTCACCACACAGATTTACATGCATGTACAGCCCCCCGCCTGGACACCACACATTCACAACTTGTACACATACATAAAACACATGCATCTATATCACACATATCACATACACACTGTTCTCTATATGTCACATTTCCCTGGCCCCAAGCTAAGGACTCACCAACTTCTGTGAGTCCCAGGGCTGGGCTTCCTCTCTGCTTGCTATGTAACTATTGGCTGCATGAATGAATGAAGGGATGAATGAATGAACGAAGCATGTCAGGCCCTACAGGCAACCAGAGAGACACAGACAATGAGCCGGGGAGAGGGGCAGGTAGGGAGAAAGAGAGAAGCGGCACTTCCTGTAGTCATTACCAGGGGGCTGTCACTCAAGGTACCCGCAGCTGTCCCATGATATCGTGTGGCTCCATCAGCAGATTCCAGAAGTGTTGGGGTGAGGGGACCTCAGGAGCCAGACAACAGCCTCGCAGCAGGCCATACACGGATGTCACCAGTGCACATGCTTTATCTGATACCACGAGACGGGGGTCCTGGCACCTGGCCTGCTTAGGGACATGTTAGAACCCCTGCTGCCAGTTCTAAGGCTCGGCACACCTGCTCTGAGCTTTCAGACACACTTGGGACTCGGGGCCTATTGTATCTCTTGCCTATAATGTTTCTTGTGGACAAGAAGAGTGGTGCCAAGTTCCCTCTGTGCGCTGCCAGTGGGCGCCGTAAGGTCAGGCCTACCAACAAGTAGCTGGTCGCCTCTTTATTTATACTCCACTAGACTTTTTTTTTTTTTTTTTTAAGAAAAAGAAAATAACAAGTTTTGGTGGTAAGAAATTGGAGCCCTCTCACATAGCTGGTAGGAGTTTAGGACTGTGAAAAGGGCTAATTTTGTGTTAGGTGAACTTCACCTCAGTAAATAAAAGTAATGAAACCATTAATAGCAGAAAAATTCATTATTGAGAGAGGCCACTAACTCAAGGAAAATTATGATGTTTTTATCAGCTTTGGGCTTACCTGTTTTTATAATTGTGATTATATTGTTATTATTATTATTATTATTATTATTATTATTATTATTTAAATAAATTTGGTGTTGATTCAAC
Organism: Mus pahari; assembly: GCF_900095145.1. Classification (NCBI taxonomy): domain Eukaryota; kingdom Metazoa; phylum Chordata; class Mammalia; order Rodentia; family Muridae; genus Mus; species Mus pahari. The sequence goes on along the minus strand of NC_034603.1, from coordinate 85,887,487 downwards.
CAAGCTCTGGGGATCTCGTTGGTACATACCTCTTACTAATAGACCATGAAAGACGTCTCCTGTGACCTAGTGCCTCCTAGAGAGCCATGTCAGATCCCATGATTTGGATATCTTTGAATTTGTGGGGAGTCTCGGGTTCCTGGGTGGCCCTGGAGCTTGACCTGAGCCCAGGTTACCTCAGCCACTTACTGCCTGCCCAGACTGAGAGACTCTTAACTTTTTCTGTGCAAAGCTTCCTGATGCTTTTACCTCGCAGACCAGCCTCCCCACCTGCGCAGCTCAGAACCACACAGGGCTCTGTGTCCATGCTGCTGGTGATGTCATCTTCTGTCCCCCTCTGTCAAGGTATGTCTCCTATGGCCAAAGACTATGTAGTCACAGCTGTGCTGGAGGTCATGGCCAGGTGTGCCACTTCAGACCCAGCAGGCACTGCTGTGAACCTAGCATGGGCTAGGAGGTGGTACCCTGGGACTCCTTTTACAAAGGTGAGGAAATGGGACTCAGACAGAAACAGCTCTTGCTGAGGTCTCCAAGGAGACAGACTGGGACACAGAACACTGACAGCATCCTCATTACCAGGGCCCAGAAGGAAAGGGGTGGCTTTGTCTTTGGGTCCTGACTTCTAGCCCAGGCCTGGGTCATGTTGCATAAATGAATGAACACTGTCCTTTTCTTACCAGGGAAGCCCCTGGTCATCTCACAAGTTGTAGGGAGGTTCCCCTCCCTCTCACCCAAATTCTAGAATTGGCATCAGCATCCAGTTTAGGTTAAGTGACCTCATTTCCTCCTCCCTTTTTCCTCCCTCCTGCCTCTGTAATTTTTAAGAAGGCCCCCAGCCCCGTGTCCCCTGTCCTGAGAGATTCCCCCTTCCTACTCTCCTCCCCACAGTGAATGCAGGGCCCCGTGTGGGATTTTGACTGAGCTATCATGTCTCTCCCTGGCTCCCCAATCAGATTGCTTGCTTCTGCAGAGGAAGGCCACACTGCATTGGGAGCATGTGGCTGGCCCAGAGTTCATCAGCTGGAACATGCCTCAGGCATCCCTCCTCATCCATCCTTCAATGAAACCTTCATTGAACAATGGGGGGGGGTCTCCAAGGCCCTGTCCAATAGTGGGGTGACTTACTTGTTCACTCCGAGCATTTGTGTGGTTTGCAGCTGCTCTTAATAAAAAAACAAGTAGATCCACTCTACCCTGACTTAGGGAAGAGGAGTGGGCCGGTACCCTACCTCCTGGAAGTTCATAAAACCCACATCCCTCCTTACACCCAATACACAGAGCACGCAGTAGCTTCTATCTCCTTGTGTCTCTCTATGCCCAGATGCAGTAGTGATAGCTGCATGATACCAGCCTTTCCCCTCGAGGGCAAGCTCCTTAAGTGAATGGTAGACTCCTGGATGTAGCAAGTGGACAATCCCACTCCCATGAAGTTTGTCCAGTGGCCATCAGAAGATAGGATGGAAGCTGGTCAGATAGATAGCTCAGTGGGTTAAAAGGTACCGCTGCAGCTGGGCGTGGTGGTGCACGCCTTTAATCCCAGTACTCCAGAGGCAGAGGCAGGCAGATTTCTGAGTTTGAGGCCAGCCTGGTCTACAAAGTGAGTTCCAGGACAGTCAGGGCTACACAGAGAAACCCTGTCTCGAAAAACCAAAAAAAAAAAAAAGTACCGCTGCCTAGCTTGACATCCTGGGTGTGATGCCTGGAACCTACACACACACACACACACACACACACACACACACACACACAAAACATTTACTCTTACAACAGATGGATAGATAGATAGATAGATAGATAGATAGCTGACTGTCCTGGGCAGAATGGGGACACCCAGTCAGAGCTGCAGGCAGGACCTTTGACACTGTGCTGACTCTGACTATTCCTAGATAGACATAGCTGAGGAGAAGGCACGGGTTTCTCCCCCATCTCTATCCTTGAGAGAATTGATATAAAGGAATAAAAACATAGCTTCTAATATGTGTGACTGGATGGGTAGGAACCCAGAGGGAGAAAACACCACTGTCCAGTGGGGAACTGAGCCATGGAATTGTCTCTTAAGGAGAGGTGGAGACAATGACAAAGGGGCAAAGAGTGTATGTGAGAGGGAGCCGAGACCAGAACCTCTGTGTACACACAACCGGATGTAGAGGACATGATTCCACTTCTAGAGGGTTGCAGAACAGGAGACTCAGAAAGCAGAAACCATGGTTACATCAGGAGTTGGGTGTATTGAGACCAGGAAGCAAATGAATGAAGAGGCTTCTGGATTGGGGTTAGGGTCTGTATCCAGTGGGGTGCAGGCTGCGTGGGTGCAAGGGCTGGTCTGTTTGTGTATAGAGAGGGAGTATGTAGATTTTTACCTTAGAAGAAAAATAAAAGCTTTGTAAATAAATGCAGAGTCCTGGTTACTAAATAGCAGGCTGATGCACCCTGGAGAGTGCGGTGCCTGTAGTTGGCTTTTGCATGCATCAAAGATAATAAATACAGTTGATCAACACTCTGAGAGGAGATGAGCCGGCTGTGACCAGGCAAGCAAAGAAAGAGTAGCCCACTGGGGCTGCTGGGAATTCAGCATCCGCCCCAGTGACTTCTCTGTGTCTCGGGAAACATTTGCCACAGAGTGCTGGTGAGAAGCCAATCACAGAATAAACACACAGTGGGCTCTTTCGTGTGACAAGCAGTAGTGTGGACTGGCTACTTTGTGGCCTTCTCTGTTGGTTGGGGAAAACTGCAAGGCTCCCTGGAGTCCAGGCTAGGTTTCAGGACCAGAGGAGGAGCTGGGGACCAGAGGAGGAGCTGGGCGGTACAGCATTCCCACCCCACCAGGGTCATCCTCTAGTTTGCAAAAGGATGGAGGCAGCCTTCCGAGTTGAGTGCCTCCTGGGAAGGTCTGGCAGGCTGTAAGCCAGGCATCAGTTCTAGGCAACATCTGGGCCTGCAAAGCCAGAGCAAAGGGGCTGCTCTCGGGGATGGGGAATGAGATCTTGTTCTCTGATAGATGATAGACAGAGTGCCTGTGCCAAGCTCCAGGGAGAAAAGTGGTCAGGCCTGGGAAGAGGGCCCGGCTGCAATCACTCTCAGTAAGTAGTGAGCATCCTCTGGGATGCAGGAGGACCAGGAGACATCCTGGTGGACTGGATCGTCCTTTAGACTACAGAGCAAAGGACCACAGCCAGGTCCGAAGGTCCAACTTATCCTCTCTGTGTTGTGCATGGTCAGTGAGAGTAGCTCTTACTGACGATGTGTCAGGGTCAAACATCTCGGAGAAATGTTCCGATCGATCTGGGACTCTTTGGGGCTGGGAGAGGTCACACGCCAACCAGCGCAGCGCCAGGTGTCCGCTGACCTGTGGCTGACTCTAAACACGGGTTCCAAGGCCAGACCGTATAGCCTGGTGGAGCCAACACCTGCCATCTTCTTGCCCGGACTCCCACTTCTGATACTTAGTTGATGACACCCGCCTGATGAAGCCTAAAGCCCATTAAGCAGCCTCCAGGCCAAGGAGCAGTGCTTCTGTTCGCTGGAACCGCCCACCGCCATGTGGCTCCTTCTTCCTCCACCTCCAGAGCCACGCCCATCACGGGAACCCTCCCACTTCTTTCTCCGTGTGCTCCTCGTTAATTCCCGTCAGCTGCAAGCAAACAAACTCCCCGCTCCATTTATTTCACGAGCCTCCCGATTTAATTAGGTTTTCCAGTTTTTCGCCTGTCCTGGGCCAATCAGTCCTTAAAACAGTGGAGAATTCATTTCCAGCTGCTGTCAGAAGGCGACTCTCCTCAGTTAGAAAAATAATTAACCCATCATCACACATCGGGGGTAATGAATCTGTGTTTTCCGTTTGCTAGCAGGTCATTTGTATCCCTCCATACTGGCAAAGGAGGTGCGAACCAACTTCCAGCCGCTGTGGCTTCCCTCACCCCTTCATCCCTCTCTGGGGAGCCCTTCCCCCTCTTGGCTAGGGTGGGGTCGGTCGGTCCAGTCGGTTGGGACAGCAGGCTCTGAGGACCTGAAGTCTCACTTTGGTTCCTGGTGCCCAGCCACAGAGGACCCATGCTTCTGCTCCCCAAATTACTTTCTGGAGTCCATAGTAGGTGTGACACATAGGGGAGCTGTTGTGGGGTCCTGTGGCACTTCCATGAGTGACCTCAGCTCCAGGCTTACAGCAGTAGCTTCCCTCAGCATCTCTCTACAGCCTGGAACCAGAAAGCCAGGAACAGCCCCTCCCCGCCGGAGGACCCTGTGGCTCCCAGACTTCCTTGGTGCTTTTTGACTTGCAGACACACCACTCCACGCCTGCCCCAGGTACCGGACAGCCTTGACTCAGCTTCATGGCAACAGCTCAAGCCTTACCACCTCTGCCTCCCACACTTCCGGTTACAGTGGGTCTGAAACTATGAAGCGGAAAAATTCAGAGATAAACCATTCATAATTTCCAAGTAATTCTTATTATGGTGTACCGTCAGAATCGCTCCCTTTTATTAGCTACTTACTGTTGGTTACCATCTCTTATTGAGATTAATTTGTAGATCAAACCTCATCACAGGCATGAACAGGAAAACCTTGTGAATATGTGGCAAGTTCAGTGTTACACTGTATCTCAGTCATCCACCATGGGTCTTGGATATAACCCCATCTGATGAACACCGTGGGGTGGGGCATGTCCCCATGGATAAGGGAATGACCACACATCTGTGAGGTCTTTCTAGATAAGGTCTGGCCATCAGAGGAGCACAGTAGGCAGTTTGCCCTTTGGGCTGTGTGCCCCTCATCCAGGCACCTTTAGGTCCCCTCCCCCCCACAGTCTGCCCTGTGTTCCAGAGTGTAGTGGGGGAAGTCGGCAGTGGGGAGGTCAGCGGGCTGTGGCTGTGGCTGTGGCTGTGGTGTCAAGCCATAGCACCCGGGCCTGACTGTTCATCTGTAATGCTGTCTGCCATGGGTCAGCTGTTGGAGCGTGATGGGAGTGCTCTAGGATCCTGTAGGGGCTCTTGGAGGGATGCACAGACCTGTCTTGAACCAGGCTCGGCATGGTATTATGATGGGGGAGCTGGAATCGTCTGCTGGGGTGCTCCACCCTTCAAAGGAAACAAGGGAACTGAGGTCTCGCCTCCCACTCTATCCTTTCCCATGTGCACCCAAACACCACCGTATCTCAGCTGGGACACACCAGAATGTAAAATCAGGTGTTTGCATTTGAGGATCCCCTCAAGGTCGTATTATTGACTCGATGGCTGGCTGACTGGTTGGTCGATTGATTGATTGATTGATTGGTGTTTGAGCCCATGGTGTGTGAAGGAGTCTCTCCTTTAGGCTGACTCTGCGGTCCCTCTTGGGGTAGGAGTTGACCTCTTCAAAGACTGTATTACCCATCTCTCACCACTTGGTGGCGCCCACAAGCAGCCAATGAGCAAGGGCTAGGTACCAAAATGTTGGGTGTGAGTGGCGCATAGCCCTTACCTTCTTGCTCGCTCTGCCGCTTCAGAAGTTACCTCCCGTCACCCACCGTCATGCTAAAAGAGGGCTAAAGGGCTGCCTGATGTGTGTAGCTTCTCTTTGGAGGGCTCTGGCCTGTGATTTCAAACTTGAGCATGCCCCAACCTCTCTTTCAAGAACTCAGGGGTTTCGTCCAAGTTCTCCTGTGTGTCTTGTGTTGTGGCATTGCGTGTCAATTTGCCTCTACTTTGGTGTTGGACATGCGTCTCCACGTCTCCCTTTGTGGAATGGGACTGACTGCTAGGGCAGGGCCTCACCCTCCACCATAAGCCATGGTCTCTGACTGTGGTGTGGGCACTGAGCCCAGAACAGGGCACGGCCCTCAGAACACCTCTCCATCTCCACAAAGTTGCTGGACAGTGGCACTTACACATGTGGTTGACACACGTGTGTGACTGGTTGGGTGATACCCAGCACACAGCAGGCTCCCAGGAAGTGCAGTTCCTAGAAGCAGTGGAGTGGTGTGGGCACACGGGCATATGGTGCTTCTTCCAGCATTGACTGGCCTGTCCCTTAGGTGTGGTTCCGAGGGATCAAGACATCTTCTCAAGCCAGAGCCTCGCCACCTTCCTGGGGGAGGCCCTGTGTTTTCCTAGGTCTCTCCGTATCCCAACTCTCTAGATCCCCCAGCTTCACCCACCACCACATTCCATCCTGGGAAGCAGAGTGCACAGGCTCGGGAATACCTTCCCCTTGCAGAACCCAGCTCCTTTAGCTACCTGGTTCTGAGTACATCGGTACCCTGCTGGTGCCAGGGGAACCAGGACAGAGAGGCAGCAACTCCTCTCCTCTCCTCTCCTCTCCTCTCCTCTCCTCNACACACACACACACACACACACACACACACACACACACACCCTCCTCTCACCCCTCTCTCTTTCCCTGTTGTCCCTCCCTCTCTAACCCCTACCAATTTTCTCACCTGTCACTCTCTCCTCCTGCCGGTCCCCCTCTCTTTCTCTCTCACCCTCACCTTCCCTCTTCTCCCCTCCCTTCTTCCCCTCCCCTTCCTTCCCCACTCTCCTTTCCTTTTCCCATCTCTCCTCCCCTCCCTTCCTCCCCTCCCTTCCTCTCTTCTCCCCTTCCCTTTTCTTCCCTCTTTTCTCCTCCCTCCCCTCTTCTCTCATCCCCTCCCCTCCCTTCCTCTTCTCATTTCTCTTCCCCAACTTTACCCTCAGATGGTCCCAGGTGTTCTCTGTTGCAGTGATAAACACTACAACCAAAAGCAAGTAGGGGAAAAGGGTTTATTTCAGCTTACTTCTTACAGAATCATGAAGACAAGCCAGGGCAGGAGCTTAAGGCAGGGGCTGAGGCAGGAGCCAGTGGAGGGGTGCAGCTTACTGCCTTGTGCAACCTGTACTTTCATACACCTGCACAAGGGTGGCTCCACCCACTGTGGGCAGGGCCCTCCCTGCCAATCATCAATAAAGGAAATTCCCCAAAGGCTAATCTGATAAGGCATTTTCTTAGCTGATGTCCTCTTAGACAACTTTAGCTTGTGTCAAGTCGACAAAAACCTAACCAGGATACCTCTAGTTCCCTGTCCTTCCCTCCCCCTGGCTATGCTCTGTAGCTCTCTGCTGCCCCCACTTGGCTCAGCATCACCAGATGTGTGGACCCCACAGCCAGATCCAGCCACTCCAAGAAGAATAAGATCCAAGCAATGTCCTTCTAGGAGGGGACGCCTGGCAGTGTTCACTCAGGACTCAACTTCTCTCAGGGCTTCTCAGAGCCAGTTGCTGTCTATCACTAGCTGGAGACGGGCACAGACTGTGGTTCTGGAACTTTCCAAGGGATTTGCCATTGCGGTGTCATTGCGCTGGCAGGGTTCGGCATGTTGGAGTCCACCCATCGAGCAGGATCAGGTGTTGTCACCTTGGAGGGGAAGACTGTGGGACGTCTGGTGACAACTCTGGAGGTTGGAAATAAAACAGGGTCTTTGGAAAGCTGTGGTTCAGCAGAGCCTGTGTGAGGCCCAGGTGTGGGGCTGCCGTGACAGCCTTGTCTGTCAGTCAGCCCAGTGAATGTCTGTGGCCATGACACTTCTCGTGTTGATTCTTGAGGATGTTCTAGAACGTTCTTCTCAGCTCCAGAGCCTCGTTTTCTCTCTGCAGTACCTGCTAAGATCTCACCTCCCTCCTCAAACTGGTGTGTAGCGTTGTGTGGTCCAGGCCCCTTCCCGGCCTCTCTCATCTGAACACCAGCGTTCTCTGATTTGTCTTCATTGACTCTGCACTTGCCTTAGCGGGTGGTGATACGGTGCTCTGAACAGCCCAGTGGTGGGGGTGTGGCTCACTTTGGGGAACTGGCAGAGACGACGAGAGTGAAAGCCCATGTGGGCAATTGTTTCCTATGGATGGATGCTAAGCGACTCGGAGAATGACCGTGGCAATGTGGCAAAGCTCTGCCCGGGCCTCTTGGAGCAGGCTACCTTGTACTGCGGACATGTGATCTGTGCATCTCCTTTATTTACTCTGTCCACTGGGAGGTCCGTACCCCACCTCTCAGGCCTGGAGTGTACACAGAAACGGGCAGAGGGGCCCCTGCTTCCTCCTCCTCCTCAGCCTAGTACCTAGAGGAAGAGGAGTGGAGATCTGATTTTCTGACAGTGTCTCCCACTTGTACTTTGGGGACCCACTGTCCCAGGGATGGAATCAGGCTTGGTTCTAGGATACCTTCTGCCCCGGCCTCCTGTCTCACCCACAGTGAGGCTGGCTTTGTAGGCTGCTTCCACCGCTCTGAGTGATGCTGACCTCTCTCCGCCGCTGACTCTCCACCCAGTGCCTTCTGTCCTCTTCTCGGGTGTTCAGGCCCCAGCAGAAGAGTCTGTCTGCACATAATCATCTATGTGCAGGCAATTCTGACCCTGCCAGCTGCCAGCAGATGGCCTGGGCACCGAACTGTGCCAGTTAACACCACCAGGTGGCACTGTGTACCGTGCAGCCGCACTGCTGGCTCAGCTTCGCTTCTTGACATGACTCATCTCTGGTCTTCTAAGAAACAAGTTGAACAGAAGTAGGAGTGGGGGCATTGCGAGTGAAAGAGGAGTGACCCCCAGTCTTGTTTCCTTTGCTGTTACCACGTAACTACGAACCCCAAATCCGTCTCCTTAGAGATTCCAAGTGTTCACAGGAAAGTACCTTGGACTTGTTATTTTTTTTTCTGCTGCTCATATCAGATGTGGTGCACATTATATAACAAGTTATGTTGGTGAGGAGGAATTGGGTTTTACTCAGAGAAGTTGAGTAGAAGACCCGTCAGCAGGTCCCCTGATGTGCTCACTAACAACTCCAAAGTGCCATAAGTTTAGTTCATATCTAGCTCATGGCACTGTGGATTTCTGGCTTCAATCTGGCCCGCTGTGACCATACTCCAGTGCCCACGCTCATAAAGCAAATGCCTGGCAGCGGATAGACAAGAAAGTGTTTACCCCGCTCTCTGGTACTGCAAACTTCCGTCAGAAGTAGAACACGCCCACTGCCACGTCATTGGCCAAAGCAAGTCACATGGCAGTCCCTGCCCTGAAATGGATGGGAAGGTTAGTCCGACTGTATCCCAGCAGAAGTGATGGGAAGATTAGCCTGGCTGCTAGCCACAAAACACCAGCTGGTTCATGGGTCCAGGTACCCGCAGGCAGTGGGGTCTTGGGCTCATCTTAAGAATAAGAACAGCGGTTGCTTCAGTGTGGTCGCAGCCCCGTGATGGTCTGAAGGTTAAATGCTGTGCCCATGGTCAAGACCAGGGTGCAGAGTGGGAATAGCAACCTCTTCAGCTGCTGAGCCATAGGCAGAGCTTTGACTGCCACTGCCCACTGTGCACTGACTGGCCGACAGCTGCTCTTAACGGGGTGGGAGAAATGACGTGATGGAGTGCCCATGTCCCATTTATCTCGGCCAAACTCTAAGCCTGTCCAGACAAGGGTTGCCACGACTCGCAGCAACCGCTGTTGTAGACTGCAAGCGGGAAGCCTGCGCCTCAGCAGCTTTGATGGAAGCACTGCTATGCAATCGTTCTTCCACCAGGGGGCAGCAGTCATCCTCTGCAAACGGCTGCAAACGGGCTTGGGATCCAGGAATCCAAAGCCCAGAGCTGGTCAGGCCAGGCTCCTATTACAGGTCGTGAATCTGAGATGCGCAGGACGGTGTGGCACCTCAAATACTTGCATAATGATCGTCGCGTGGGGTCTGGTGTCTCCATGTTCCTCAACTCCAACTCACATGCAAGCACGGTATACTGGCATGCGTATAGCTCGTGTCCATTCCTATGTCAGCTCACACCGTGTGGTCAGTTAGAGCCAGATTAGAAGCAGCACCATGCATGGCTATCTTTTTGGCAGTCTGGTTATAAACTTGAACCTTGACATGATACAAGGGGGCTATATATGACATCATAATTAATAAGCGGAGACCGAAGGAAGTTAAATCACCTCCAGGTTTCCCTCAGTTACAGAAGCCGGAGCCCTAGTCCAGGTGTGCTGGGTCTAAATTGTTTCCTTTCTTCCCCTCCAGCATTTCTTCCAGACAGCTTGTTGCCCAGGGTCAGGAGGTGAGGGTGAGAGGAGGGAACTGTGGCGCCACCCAGTGGCTCTGCTGGGGAATGTGGATGTCAGGCTGGAGGCAGTGTGAAAGATGGAGGCTGGAGATTTGAAGACTGACGTCCACGAAAACCAACCAGAGCCAGTCTGAGAGACGAAGGCGGGAACTGGTGGAAGAGTCACAGGCCACTCCCTACTCCCCACTGACCACCAAAGGGACGAGGAGGGGCCTACCGGGGAGCGTGAGGAGGAGGGGAGCAGCTAGAGGAATTGGCTGGAGATTCCGAGGTCTAAAAATCCCCCTCCGTGCTAGAAAAGAGGTGTCTCATCCTGGCACCTGAGTGGGAAGATGCCTCCCCGTGAGAAGCTCCCCTTTCCAGGGGTTCCTAACTTCACTCACACACACACACACACGCGCGTGCACACACACACACACACACACACACACACACACACACACACTCTGTAGATCCCCACGGCCTGGGTGCACCC
>NC_034603.1:85845507-85876606 GCF_900095145.1 Mus pahari | reverse complement strand
GAGGCAGGCAGATTTCTGAGTTCGAGGCCAGCCTGGTCTACAAAGTGAGTTCCAGGACAGCCAGGGCTATACAGAGAAACCCTGTCTTGAAAAACAAAAACAAATAATAATAATAATAATAATAATCATTTTTAAATTAAGTTTTAAAACATCACTCATGCAGTGCTGTAGTTTACCTGAATGAAGACCAGACTAAGGCAGAGGGACTGAGGGGTTTGTTACTGATGAGGCGTCTGGGCACAGAACTCTGAAGTCCAAGGGCCACACCACTCTCTGGATGAATGCCTCCCCTCCCTGAGCCTACCCTGCTGCCTCCAGCTCCCCCTACCACAGGCTTTAATGGTCGCCAACCACTTTCCCCTCGGCTACGTGCGGCTATGTCTTAATAACATAGAGAAATGAGTCCCCAGCCCTTCAGGATCAAAGCTGGCCTCCTGCCCCAGCTGTTCCCTCTCCTTTGAAGCTACTGTCTTCCACCCCTGAGCCAACCAACCCGTGCGATGCAGGCAGGAGGTTCCCAAGCCTGGTTGCCAGCCTGGGATTGTCCTACCACAGAACTGTCAGAAATGTGAACCACGTATCCCAGGCAGAGGGGGTGACACCCTGGGACCACAGCCAGTGGCTTGGATGTCTCAACAACTCCCTTGGGATGGAGCCCTCAGAGGCGAGCAGGGAGTGATGACACACTTATTAATAGGGCCTCTCTTAAACACTCTAATGAGCGCGTCTGCTGCTGTGTGTATCCACAGAGTCCCAGGGTGTCGAGTCCCCCTGCCCAGTGCCATAAGCTGGAGACCCGTATCTATATGCAGCCAACAATGAAATCTCAAGTTCAGAATGGGGACCAGAGGGCCTACAGGACGGAGGGACAGGGGCTGAATTAGGAAAAAAAAAAAAAACAGCCTTGGTGTATGGTGTATGTGAGCATGGGCTTCTCATCTCTGGGATCCCCAAACCATCATATCTCCAACTTCATTTTTTTCCATTTTCTTGCAAAGCATTTATCCACATTGTACCTCCTAGGAGCTGAGTGGTGACAGGGGAGTGGAGGCTCATTGTATTGTTAACACTTCCTGGGAGGAACAGTAAGGAGGGGAGAGAACCAGACACTCTTCAGACTCTCACACCCTCCTCTCAGCCATTTGTGTCTGTCTGTCTGTCTGTCTGTCTGTCTGTCTGTCTGTGTGGTTGGTTGGTTCTTTTCCCAAAGGGCAGCAGCAGCAGGAGCTGGAGCCACAGCCCCCCCTCTATTTCCAGCAGAAATCACTTGATCTCCATGTAACATGGGGGTCAAGGTGACTTCTTGATTAGGTGAGCTGGTACCTATGTTATTCTTGAGTTGAACCTGGAGGCAGGTCCCTGAGTTGGACGGGGCAGCTGGTGGCTGGTGGAGCCAGTATTGAAGAGATGAGAAAGAGAGGACTGAGGGGCAGTTAGAATGTGGCTGACAGGATACAGGGAGCCCTAAGTGCAGGGGACAACCATGTGGGTGGTGGCTCTGGCTCCGTCGCATCTCCCTTGACCCCACCCTGGGTGGGAATTATTCTCCATCATTATGGAGCCTTCTTCTCTCTTCCCCCAATGCCAGCCTGAGGCTGGATCAGAAGCCCAGCCCTGTGCACCTCAAGAAGACAAGAAGGAACTGGGGTGTCAGCTGGTGGAGGGGCAGCTGCTGTAGAGACAGTGGCAGCAGGGATCAGCTTTGAGAACAAACTTAAAAGAGGCAGAATGGCCTCCCCCTCAGAGTGACAAGGAACTGAGGCTAACTGGACGTGCGAGAGGTGGCTCTCAGACTGGAGCAAATTAGGTCCAGGGAAGCATCCTGTTTGCAAGGTTGCAAATCCTTGCCACAACATCCTGACAGCCTACTTGAGAGGTGCCTGGGGAATCTGGGTGTCACATCTCCTCCCATCTGTGTGGACATGGGGCCATGCACAGACACAAATGGACAACACACTCCAGGCCAGGGCCTCCTTTGAAATGCAAGAAGAGAGGCCAGCCGCTGCAAGCAGAGAGGTTCACAACTAAAAGGATTAAAGGGCCTGGCTGCTGGGAAGAGCCAGGAGAAGGCTCTCCCCAGGCCTAGAAGGAGATTAAGGTGGGTCAGGTGTCAGCAGCTGTCAGATAAGTGGGGAGAGAAATCCTGAGCGGGGTTCGGAGACCGCTGGAAACTATACTTGGGCAGAAGCTCTGGCACCTGACAGGAGATGCCATCCGGAGGGACCTGCTGGTCACCTACCACCGTGTATTTGCCATGAGGCTTGTCTGAGGACACTGGCCATCCAGTGTGGCCATCCTGGGGCAGCAGAGCTGCAGGTGGGAAGGAGTGCGTTCACCCACCTGCTGGGCCAGCCGGGGGGCAGACACTTCCCGGCAGCATACATCCTGTAGGTCTGAAGGGAAGGATGTCTAAAATAAATCTCTTTAAAAAGTGCTCAGCTCTGGTGGCTAAGGAAGGAGTGTGGGCAGAGCTGGATCTAGCTGACACTAGTTCACTGTGGTGTGAGGCAGGACTACTGGTTCCCTGAGCTAGGCGCCAACTGATCCCCAAAGAGCCACCTAGGAGCTCTCTGATACCTCGAACCTGACTTGGCCATGGCTGTGCCGGAATGCTTTGGAGATTCTGGAAGGATCCTGTCACACACAGTATGGCACTCTAAGCCCAGCCGACAGCAGAGCCCCTGGATGTTGTCTATATGGGAGCCTTGGGTCTGAGAAGCCTGTGTGGTCAGGATGCCTACTAACATACACAGACAAGCACACACACTTATGAACATGTATGTATGTATGAATATATGTGTACACATTGTATCATGTACACAGTGTATGCACCCATGCACACAATGAGTATAAGAGTATGTACGTGTACTTACCACATGGTATATCCTGTGGAGTGTACATGCACACACTTGTATAGAACATACACAAATATGTACCTACTGTATAGAACATACACATTGAGTATATACGCATACATGTGCACACACACACTGCATAGAGCACATTGAATATATATGTACATGTGTGTACACACTTCATTTAACATACACATGGAGTAAACATACACCGATGGTGAGGAATGTATATGAACAAAATACACACTCTGCACAGTCGTCCATATGGTACACATACGTGTATACACTGTAGAGCACATACACATGAAGTATGTGTATAGTACACACATGCACACGAACACACACTATACATGCATAGACTCGTGGTACAGCACATACTTGCAAACACATAGAGCCACAGGCACATACACATGCATGCATGTGGGTCAGTGGGGTAAAAGTTAACAAGTAGGCTTGTCCTTACCCCTCACGTGCCTGGGCACCCTTGGCCAGTGCCTGGCTGAGTGCAGAGCATAAGGGTAGCTGTGGACCCAGATGCCTGTCCCCTCTAGGCCTTGGCTTTGCCATCCAGACCCTGAGATCTGCATGCTGTGACTCTGCCCAGCTAAGCTGAGCACGGTGGGTATGTGCCAGGCTTGTGGCTGGTGGAAAGCAGCAGGGTGGTATTCCGGGGTTCTAACGGTGTGTGCCTGGGTTGTGCTTGCTGCCTTGCACCCTGACTTTCGTCTGTGGGTTGCTGGCTATGGCTGAGAGTACTGACAGTTCATACAGGACACCTTGGTGGGCTGTGTCAACTTCTACGGGGACAGAGTTTATTATTGAAGTGGCCCAATGACTAGAGGTCCCTGCCCGTGAATGAGGTGAAAGAAATAGTTCAGGAAATAATGAAAAGAATCTCTCGAATCAGGAACTTCACTTCTACCCTCTCTTCTGCTTAGCCCTCCCTCCACCTGCCAGCCCACCCTTCCACCCACCCTCCCTTCTGCCTGCCCACCTGCTGGCTCTAGTGTCCTTTCTTTCCAAGCAGATGACAGTCAAGCGTGGGCTTCTGCCATGTCGCTGACGAACACGGTGCTCCCACCGGCCAGGGTTGGTAGAGAGAACTCGGCCATCTTCGAAGGAGAGAAATGGGGTTCTGAGGGGGAGGGGCTGGACCCAGAGCAGCAGCAAGCCGGGAAGCCTTGGGATAGGTCCAGACCCTGGAGACGGGGAGGGGCTTCTCTATAGGGATCTTGTGAGGAAGCCACACCAGGTCCTCTCCTTGCTAACTCCCAGGTATGGTGCCTGCCACTCACCTGGGGAATATCACAGGCTCTGACTTTGCACAGATCCTTGTGTGGACCCCAGCCCTCCCTCCCTCTCTGGTTGCTGGCCAGGTAAATAGCTTTGGTTTTTGTCAGTGACAAGGAATGACAGCGTGTACCTGGGTGGTTAGCAGAGAGCTCCCTGGGGACAACTCGGCATAATGAGTGACATGGTGTGGCTCACTAGTGTTCCGGACGGGTGTGTGGGTGGGTGGGCCACAGCTGGCAGATGTGTGGGTAGGTGGGCCACAGCTGGCAGGTGTGTGGGCCACAGCTGGCAGGTGTGTTCACCATGGCCCTACCTGTGCTCTCTGAGACACATTGACTATCCTTTTCCTCCAGGTGTCTTGAGCCCCTCTCTTTCTTCCTGTGGCGACCTTACATGTCATTCCCAGTGGCTGGGGGGCCGGTTGTAGACACAGGCCCTGCCTGGCACTTGCTCTGTGCTCTCCATTTTTCCCGCATGCTGTGGTTTGGCCCACTGAGTAGCTGGCACTGGGCTTAATCCCCTCCCCCACCCCTGCCATCGGGGTTCAGGATAGCGCCCTCTCGGTACCCACACATTTTTCATTTGGGGCAAGCTATTGCTGTCTGAACCACAAGCACCAGTGCAGCGGGCATCCCCGGCCCTTGGGGAGTATGCGAGGGCCTGAGGGCATTCATCCCAGTACAAGGCCCCCGGGCCAGGGAAGGAGATCTTATAGGTTTCTGGAACATGCTGTGGCCTTGCTCTGTTCCCTTGAGATGCTGCTGATGTAGCAGAGGAACAACTGGGCATAGCCAGCTCCTAGTCTGTCTCAAAATGTGTCCAGAACGGCCGTCAGCCACAGTCCTTGGCGAGGAGAAAAGAGTGACACACTGACTCTCGGCATTTGAAGCTGCCATGTGCTGTTATTGGTTGTGGTTGACAGTGCAGCAGGCAGGGTATGGAATGTGTGGCTGCGACCATACTGGGCCCAGTCCCCTGCCTGACCAGCTGCTGTCCTTTCGGTCCTGGGACAGGCAGGCCCAGGGTGAGCCTGAGGAGGAGGAAGTGTGCAGAGCCCCTACCCTTCCGTTCTTTTGCACGAGCTCAGAAACCAGACTTTCAGACTCCACAGAGGGAGTATGGCTGAGGGCAGACGCAGACCTTGGGGCTCACAGGGTCCCAGCTGCTGGCACCCTGTGTGACCTTCCTTCACGAACACTCTTTGGAGCTAGAAACACTCCTGGCAGTTGGACCGCACTACTTCAAGCAGAGAAGCCTGCTTAGAGCTGGGTGTGTCCCCATGGGCAGTGAGCGGATGCTTCCCCATCCACAGACCCACAGCCAGTTAGTTATGTTGAAGCTATCACCTGGGAGGGTGCTCCTCTTTCATTGTTCCCCTACCTCGGTCCCCAAGCGAAGGTTCCCTGAGACTCAAAGGCCCTCTCTGCTACCCATTGTCCCTGCACGTCATCCTCTCCCTGGACCATCAGGACTTGACCACACCCCTCGTCTAAGCGATGTCCTCAAGGTGGCCTGTCCTTGTTGCTATGGAGAACTTGATAAGCCCTGCTTTGCCATGGGAGTGCAGTGTGATTCTGAGCAGGCTCGTTTTAATCCCCACGTCCTACTCTGGGTGTGGACTGAGGTGTCATCCAAGGCATCCAAGGTGCTTGACAGGAGGTGTGTCCCCCACCTTCCTCGTGTGACCTCCATTCCCCTACCTCACCACACAAGAAGGATGTCCCACTTCTGAACAGGAGGCGAGGATGCCAGGATCCATAGGTGACTCATAAGCCAGTCTCTGTCGGCTGGGACTCAGGGCGAGGCCCAGAGCATCCTGAATGTCCCTAGAGGATGGAGATTAGGGTGGGGTTGAGCCCCTGGGTCTGTAGCACCCCTGGGTGACTGAGCCCCACTTTCATGCTGACTTTCTAACCACAAATTGTGTTTTCTTGCTGGATGCCTGAAAAAAGTCCCCATAAATACTAGGTTGCTATGCTACCCCCCCCGCCCACTCCCCAGGAAACACCTTTCAGGGCTGGGAAGCAGCTAGCCGCCTGGTGCCCCTGGGAGCTGTGTCCCTTTGACGGGGGCACATGTGGGAGCACACCTGTGGAAGTCAAAGGACAGCGCCTTTCATTCTCCATGTGGGCTTTGAGGCTCAAACACAGGTTGTTAGGTTTGGTGACAGGGCCTTGACCTGCTGACCCCTCTCACCAATGAAATTTAATCAACAGCGATTAAGTCTTTGTTAAGAAAGCCTGAGGTTTGGTGCTAGGAAGGGAAGGGGTGCCTCGACCTTGGATCAAACAGTGTGTACGCCGAGGGCTCCTTCCACCTGGCACTGTGGCGGCTGAGGGGACAGGGAACGGCGTCTCCACACCGTCCTTTGAGGTGACTGCCTTAGGCTTTCTGGACAACAGCTCTCTCAACTGGGCAACCAGGGCTTTGGTGAGAAGGTGGGTTGGAAAGGAGATGGGGACTCTGTGACCCAGAGCCACCACTGTAAGATACATCTGCTCCATGACAGACAATAAGAAGACAGTAAGCAGACAGACAGGGGAGCCTGGGATCTGCTGAGGTGGGTGACATGGAGTCCACACAGAGTGCAACCCTGTGTGCACATGAAAAGCAATTGAGTTACTCAGAAATGTGCACCACAGCCTGGACGGTAAAGCCTCTGCTCGCCAGCGTGGCTTCCCCAACCACTCAGATCAGTCATACTGCCCGCTTCAATCTGAGCTTTGCTTCATCCTAAAGACTTCTGCCTGGGCTTCTAATACAACTCAGTGCTTACTGGGGAACGTCCCAGGAACATGGGGGTTGCAGGAGTCTGGGGGAGACTCAGGTAGGAGAGGTGTTGCCAGAGACCACCAGGACAAGGCTTCTGACGAGAGTTTTCAAGGATGCCATGCCAAGACCAGCAGAGCAGGTGTGAAGGTGGCTTAGCAGGAGCGTCTGCCCATGCTGGCCCAGCCCAGCCCAGGCTCCCGCTGGAGGCATGCAGGAAGCAGGGTAGTGGGAGATCCATGTGCCAGCTGACCTGTGGGTACTCTTGGGAGAGATCAACTCTTTAGCAATGTCATACAAGAATGAAACTTCTTGGTGACATCAGTGAGACACCATGTGTGAGTTTGAATGAGAATGGCCTCCGGAGAATCATGTTTGAATGGTCAATCCCCAGTTGATGGAACTTTTTGGGAAGGGTTAAGGGGTGTGGCCCTGGGTGTGTTACTGGGGCTGGGCTTTGTTCGAGGTGTCAAAAGACTCACATCATTCCCAGCATGCTCTGCCCTCCTCTTCAGTTGGCTGTTCCTGCTGCCATCCAGGCTTTTGCTTCCCTGTTATGGACTTTAACCCTGTGAAATGGTAGGCCAAAATGAACATTCTTTTATAAGTTTCCTTGGTCATGTGTTTTGTCACAGCGATAGAACAATAACTAATACACACAGAAGGCTGAGTCCTCTCCCTGTCTGTCCCCAGGACCCACGAGAAAGCCTATCTATCACTTAGGCAATTGTTTTCTATCTGCAGTGGGTATCTGTGGGCCTGTTGTCCAGCATCTGTCCCCACCCATGATGGCATATAGCTCACAGCCTCAAAAGAACCAAATTTGTGCAGCCAGATGTGGCCAGATGACCTATATTTAAAATCCCAGGTAGGTCTCTGGTTTTGTCGATTCCTGTTGTGTGTGACTGGAATCCTTCTGGGATCTTGCTGGGTCTCTTTGGGAGCGTGCTTTGATGGTCACAGCTTCACTAACTGCTTGACAAAGTCCGAACGGGACACAGAGAGGAGAGATGACCTGATAACCTGGGAAGGGAGGAAAGCTCAAAGGTGGGGTGATTTCCCAGCATGCCTAGTGCCCTGGGTTCAACCCTCAGCTCTGCATAAAGGAAGAGGAGTCTAGGGAGGGAGAAGTAAAATCCGGAGACATCTGGACAAAAAGTGAGCGAGAGAATTCTGATGCCAGGACACTCAAGCGGTTAGAAGGCAGGAAAGGGGAGGAGCTCTGTAAGGAGGCCCCTCCCCCCACCCCCGCCCCTGACGTCCATTTCTGTGTTGGGCCGGCAACATCCACATGGTGCCTCCGGCTTGGCTTACTCTTGTCACAGGCACCCTAAACTCATGACAGCTGAAGGTACTGGAAGCCAGAGACTGTCCCCTCTCAAACTCCAGCACACTCTCATCCTAGACGGACGGCCCCTCTCACAGTGGCAGCCACAAGCCCCTCAGGGACTGAGACTCCAGGGGAAACACACACCGCTTCCCCAGATTCTGCTGAGACCGGCCGGTTTCCTGACCGACGGTGTGCATAGGGCTGAATTGTTTTGAACTTGTGTTTGTTGTTTGGTTTTTTGTTTTGTTTTGTTTTGTTTTGTTTTGTGTTTGTTTTTTGAGAGGGTCTCACGCTGACCTTGAACTCTCGGTCTTCCTGTCTCAGCTTCCCGAGTGCTGAGCTCACAGTCATACAACCAGGGCACTAGCTTCCTTTTCCCTTTCCGAGCGGCTTCTGGAAATGAAGATTGTACGTGTAGCTTGCATGATACTCCAGCTGGGTATTGCTGGTCTCAAGGCAGAGATTCCCGCTGATAGTCATAGACCCTAAGCGGCTGATGTGAAAGACAGATGTTCAATAAGCATGCTAAAACGTGGCAGGGGTGAGAGAGGTGCCCTGGCACGAGGACAGAGCTGGAGATCCCGGTTCTGCTGAAAGCCGCGGCGGGGCTCTGCAGCTCTCAACTGGGGTCTAACTTCCCATTGATGATCTGCTACCCCCACCCCCACCCGCCACCCCGCCTCAGAGCCCTAGCGCTTCCACCTTTGGGAGGCCCAGGCTCTGTGCAGACCTCTGGCCGGTCGAGGGCAGACAGCTTGGGCCCTGGTCAGCGCATCCGGAGGAAGCTCTCATTGAGAATGCGTGGCCTGTCGGGTGCCATCGCAGGAGCCTCGGATAAAGTGTTCCTATGAAGAAGATAATTGAAAATCAAAAAAGACTTTGTTAATTTGATTAGGCAGAGCCGTAGTTGAATTGTTCTTCATCAAAAGAGATTTAATTTTGACATGCAATTAAACCCTTCTGCTGTAAGAACTGCCCCTCGTGTTGGGGAAGGGCTGGGCAGCCTGGGGCGGGGTGTGGTGCTTGGAATGGTCGGGTGGGGGTGGGGCTGAGAAGGGGAGAGGTGTGGGGAATGGAGGACCAATGGAAATTATGACAAATGAGGTCAGGGCATGGCCGAGGAAGGGGTTACCACAGGTTGCGAGAGAGAGCAGAGGACCTCAGGATGACAGGGTTTGAATACAGAAGTGGATTGACAGGGGAGAGGCAAGCCGGAGAGGCTTTCCAAGAAGAGGGAGGTCACTTCCAGGAATCTGAGAGGATGCAGATTCCTGCGGCCTTAAAGACTCATGTTTCCCAAGAGGGAAAATCTAGGGGCATTTGGTTTTGTGACATAGGATGGCTTTCTGGGAACATGAGACCATGTCCGGTCTGGGGCTGGAAAATGCTGTGTGGATCTGCGCTGTGGGGGCTGAACCTGAAGGGCTGAGAGGGCAGGGTGGCAGGGAACCAGGGTGGCCTAGGACAGCTGCTGTGAGGAGAGCTAGAAAGGCCACAGCCTTGCTATAGGACCACTGGGACAGGTGTGACACAGGACACACAAAGCCTTTTCAAGTGAGCTGCGTGGCAGAGGGGCCAAAGAGACACAGCTGTACTTGTAATGGGAGATTTGTCAGCTCCAGGAAGTGGGCAGGGCCATTCTGTGCAGGTCACCATGTGCTAGAAATCGTGATAGTCCAAAGTAGTAGGGGAGGGGACATTGGTTAGGAAGGGATGCTTCCCTCAGGTTAAAAATAACCTTCACCCCCAACCTCCACCCCCACTCCAGCCGTCAACCCCACCCCAGAGCCCTCACCCCATCCCCCACCCCTACCCCAGCCTCACCCCTATCCCAGCCCTCACTCTCACTCTCACTCTCACCCCCACCCCCACCCCAGCCCTCACCCCCCCCCCAGGCTCCACAGGACTGGGTTGAGGCCTGGACTTCAGGGCTCCTTCTGAGGCACAGGCAGCCTGGAGATGGTCCCCTAAGCCCCACCCAAGTCTTCCGGGCCCCTTCACACTTTCCTCATGGGCTGTGCCATGGTGAGGAAGTTTCCAGATTACTGCCAATGCTCCAGCAGGGCAAGGGTTATGCCCGGCAAGGCAGAGATCGATGTTCTGTAATTAGTAATTAGTAAATGTTTTCTAGACCCATCCTAGAAGTCGGGGTCGTTGTGCAAATAGCTACATTAGCTCAGCAACCCAGCCTGGACCCGAAGGGCCTGAAGACAGAGGGTGCGGAGGAGGAACAGCCTCCCAGGCCCCACACAACTCCTGGTGGACTCCCCGAACCCCACCCTACTTGCCCGGGAGGGAGTAGGCACAGTCCCCTGAGATCTTCTGCCAGCCACCACCAGCTTCCTAATGCTCCACATCAGGACACTCCCCACCTGCTGGCTCTGAGGAGAGAGGGCAGGCCTGGAGACCCTCTGACTTAACAGTGACCCCTTAATGAGGGATCCCTTAGGGCTTCCCTCTTCCTGGCACACTCTCAAGGGGGTGCCCCCCACCCCCATTGCCTTCCCAACTACTCGGACCTGTGGTGCTTGGGATGAACTGGATCTACAGTCCTATAGGCGGAGAAGCTGCGCTTTCTGAGGAAGAGATCAAAATTCTTGTGCTTGTGGAGGCTGGGCGTGTGGACGTGTGAATCGGGGCCATTTTAGACACCTTGGTGCCACCAGACACTTGTATAGAGTAATTTAATTTTATATGTCGTCACTTTTCCTCCACTTAGATTCTGTGGACACAGTGCGTACTGCAGACGCATGAGGACCCAGGTCCTGACACTTTCGTAGAAATCAGCCTTGATGGCCTGCTCTTGTAACTTCAGCGCTTAGAGCTGGAGACCGGGATTCCAGAGACACTGGAAGCCAGCCTAACCAATCAGTGAGCTCTGAGACTCACTGGCAGCCACCTTAGCCAATCAGTGAGCCCTGAGATTCACCGTCATCCTAGCCAATCAGTAAGCAGCTAGCCTAGCCAATCAGTGAGGTTCAGTGAGAGACCTTGTCTCAAAACTCAAATGGAGATCAGTAGAGGAAGATGCCCGACTTTGCCCTCTGACTTTCTACAAGCGCATGCACAAGCAAGCACACATGCACACATACATGAACACACATGCATTTACTGCCTCCTTCCACTCACAAAATATTTTCATAGGCTCTGGGCCTGGTGGAGATATACCCTGCCGTCTCATGGGAGGGCTGGCGATCTCAGTGACAGAGACAAATGCATTTCTGAATCTCTGTCCTGGTGGAAGGTGGTGACCTGAAGCCAACAAATCCATATGTGATGTGAACCCAAGGAAGTGTGTGCTTCCCCTGAGGTGCTTTAGGGGAGCAGAAGAGAGACAAGAGAGGAACTGGAACTACAGAGACCCATACTCCGCCTATCAAGCCAACCCTGAGCACTGGCAGCCCTTCCCTTCTGTGTGACCACCGGCTAGCCTGAAGCATCTGATTGGGCCAGCAAAGTTGACGCACCCTAGACCGAAGTCGGTGGTCTTCCAAGTTCCATCTCCTATGGGGAGGCATAGTCTCATCTGTGACCTGGGCATCAGTGCACTGAAGAGGGTGTCAGAAAGCAGAGAATGTTTGCTGAGCACATGTGTGCATGTGGGAGCTCGTGTGTGTGTGTGTGTGTGTGTGTGTGTGTGTCTGCACGCGCGCGTGTGTGCATGAGAAAGCATGTGAGTGGACATGTGGGTCTGTGTGCATGTGTGTGTTCTTTTTCAGCATACATGTGTCTGCATATGTCCCTGTCTGTCTGGTGAAAGTGGGCATATCTGCACACACACACACACACACACACACACACACACACATGTGTCCGGACACACATGCACACAAACTCAGCCAGGTGGTTTAGGCGCCGAGTGAAACCTCTGAAAGAGTCAACGTTGAATGAAGTTCTTGCAGCCAGTCAAGAGCTCTGACTGCAATCTCCTTAGACCGGCAGACCTCGGGACCCCCGGCTCAGCCGGCAGCCCAGCTGAGAGACTTGTGGCTAACACATCTGCCAGAATGGGGTGGCGAGGAACCCTGGGCTGGAGGTCAGAGGAGGGCCCTGAGGGAATGATGAGTTACGAGCTCTGCAGGCCCCCACCATTGGCTACCCAGATGTCAAATGAGCCTGTGGCTACTTCACTTTCCCTGTGCTCAGCTGGTCTCATGATGGAGGGATGGGAGAGAAGCTTTCTGTCCCCATCTGAGCCTCCTGCTGAGGCCAAGTGTTCCTCTTGTCCCCTTGCTGGGATACTTACACAAGCAGTGTCCAGGATGCAGCACCCTTGATTTAATGTCCCACTGGGGCACTCAAGTTGCCCTGGGCTGTGTCTGATGGTGGTGCTCTGCTACCTGGGGTCTGCTGGCTGGCCACTCTGTGACTCCATGTTCCCCAGGGCCCCTAGAGAGAGGGTCTCAGGAACCTCTCTCATTTCCTACCGAGCCCCATGGGGGCTGCAGTGACCGCACACATTAGTAAAGGCAGACAATAGCCCAGAATGGAGCACAGGATGGGCTTCCTCCCGCCCCACTGGCTGAGTAATCAGGAGATTCAATCTCGTATGTCAAGCAGGTCCTGTCTTTCCTCCTGCGGCTTCTGTTTGTCTCAGTGAGGACCATACGCAGATTCACCTCTGTGTTTTACACCCTGCCTTAGAGTTTATCAGGCCCGTGACCTTGTCACATCTACAGGTTGGCTTGCCTGTTAATAATTTTCTACTTTAAACTTCTAGTGTAGATAAAGGTAGCTAGCGGTTTGGCAGTGGGTGTGTAAGCTAGTAGACCCCAACCGGAGTCCAGTGGTTTCTGTTCACCTGGACCCAGACTTGACTCTCACAGCGTTTTGAAATTAGACCGTTCTTGTTTGTTAGTTTGTTGTTTTGTTTTATTATTTCTTACACCAGAACTGAAAGTAGCATCCTGCTGGCCCTGTGCTGCCAAAACCCTGCGGTGATGGGCTGGTCCTCGAAGGAGTGCCTCAGGATTAGGGGACAGAGAAGGAGCTTGGGAGGGTGAAGTGCGCACCTCAGTGGGTGGAGCTTAGGAGGGTGAGGTGCGCATCTCAGTGTGTGGAGAAAAGAGCAGAGGATGAACCACTTTTCTACTGAATACAACCAGGCTCAGCCCTCCAGACACCACATTCAGCCACTGTCAACTGGTGGTCCCAAGGCCTGAGCCCAGATTCGTGTGTTGTAAGTGTAGACCTTCACTCTGAGAGAGAAGCTCACATGATTCATAGCTGAGAAAGGCTTCATGAAGAGGTTAAGCAACTTGCATGAGTTCGTACAGCGGTGGAGACAAGGACCTCGGACAGCGTGGAAATTGTCATGGGGCAAGATGGAGGGGTGTCCCTGCAGTCTAATGAGGGGTACCCTGAGAAGTGAGTTCAACTTGGAGTCTGCCATGACACTACATCTCCACATCTACTTGCACAGATACACTCTGGGTACAGACAGCCCTGAAAGTTTGGGGTTGTCACCCTCCCCCAGCTTCATGTCTCAACCTCTGAATGTCCCCAGTTAGCCTTCTCCACACCCCCAAAGGCACTCTATGCCCTAACATAAGACTTCCTCTGTACCAGCTATTGGGGTACAGTTACCATCCTCTGTTTGGACTGAGGTCTAACCTTAGTCGGGTGACATGGCTTCCTCCCCTCCCCCCTCAGTCTCACACTATGCCCTGCAGCAGGTCGATCCCTAATCTATGCTTGTTGACCGACCGTCTGGGAAATGATTTCCCTCCACTTTTTCTGGAGTGTTCTGAGGGAAATGACCAAATGCCTAGGATGAGAGGGTGACACCTTGTTCTGGGTGTTCCTCAGTGACACAGAAATGGAATGCTGTCCCCAGGAGACCCTGGGGAGGCACTGGGAGCTGGCTAGGAGAGGGGATGACGTCAGTTAAAGAGTTGTGAGCAGAAGTGTTGCGGCTGGGATGAATTAAAGGAGCCAACAGATCAGGGCCATCCAAGATGGGGCATTAGGGGACTGGGGTGCTCGGTGGCAGGCAGGGGAGCTTCAGGATGGCATATGTAAACAAGGTTTCCTCAAATCAAATCATGCTCTAAGTGAGCCGTGAAGGACTAAGTCTGTGGAGAACCTCGGCCTTTATACGCAGTGTAAACGTTCTCTAACACCTCTGTTTGTTAAACAGTTAAAACAGTCAACGGTGACAATCATCCTGTGTGTGTGTGCACCACCATCCACATACATGCTGTGTGAGCCCTCACCCTCCCTTGGGCACCTGGGCATAGCTGCATGCAAGCTTCTCCTTGCTCCAATTCAGTCAGATGAAGGCCATGTTGTGTTTGCTGGCCTACGTCCTCAGCAGCAAGCAATTACCTTAATGAGTTTTTCTTAATTCTCAGCTATTAGAAACCCCTGCTTCTGCAGGAAAGCTGGCTCTTTCCAGAGGACTGGGGTGCCGGATGTGGAATATCCTGCACCCCCAACTCAAACCTTGCAACCCCACCACAACCAAAACACACATTTGTAGGGAGACCCAGAAAGGTGGCAGGGGGAATGAGGTGCCTGGGGAAAGAGGGGTTCCCCCCACCCCAGTCATGCACTCCAGTGTGCTCAGGAGTGGCTCTGCTCCCCTTGGGGAATCTTGACCTGGAGGTGGCATGCCCTGTCGGGCAGCAGGCTCCGGGAAATAAAGGAGGTGGGAGAAAACCCTGTCCCACCAGAGCTCTGGGGCTCTGGGTGGGTGGACGCAAGGGACTGCTGCATGCTCTCCACGCAGCCCGGGTGGGCGTCTGACTTTGGGAAGCCACAGAACCCCAGTCCATAGGGGGGGTGGAGAGGGGTGGAAAGGGAGCAGTCTGGGGTCCCTGGGCCTCACAGAGGTCAGGTATCACAGGTTCTAGCTCTTGGGCATCGCAGGACATCACTGGGCACCCTCGGAAGAGCTGAAAACAAAGTGAGGGCTCCGGAGGCAGCTCGGTCACTCCAGAGCAGAAGGGAGAATGGGGCAGGGAGAGAGGGGGTGCTGGGTGGTTTCCACTTAGGCAATAGTCCTTGGTCCAGTCTGGCAGCTGGAAGTGCTGGGAGGCCTTTGGAGAGGAGAAGGGAGGGGGAGAAGGAGAGTTAGAGATGAGAGTAAGAGAGATAAGAGCTTAAGAGAGAGAGGAGGGGCCAAGCAGCCCCTTTTATAGTGGGCTGGGCCACCCTGTTGTTGCCAGGAAACTGTGAGGAGGAGCATACCTGCCTATTGGCAGGTTAACTGTGGGGGTGGAGTCTAGCCAGAATAGAAGGAGCTTGGGACATTGTCTACATGACTGATAATCACAGGATTATGGAGCTGGGGGCTCTGTTGTGTCAGGCACCTGTGTCTGGGAACATGGCTCACTGTTCCATCCCTTGTAGAGTTTTCTACTGGGTCTCTGGCGTAAGTTGCGCTCAACCAGAACACAGACTGCCTTTCACAGTCCCACAGTGTCCTGTGGAACTTCCTTATCTAAGTGGTTCCAGGCAGATTCAGGGGTCAGGAGCCTTGTCATGGGCTTGGTAGTTTCAGACACTGGCCCTCAGGAGCCTCTGACTTGGCCCACTGATAACACTGAATAAACCATCAGGAGAGATGAAGCCAAGGCATGGTGGCCATATTCCTGGCCTTCATAGGTTTGAGGCAGGTGGCCACTCACGTGGATATTCTAGAGTCTACGGTGGGTTGGGTGGGGTGCTGGGCCATTGGCTGATTCTCTTCCAGGGGAGATGTTGACTGGGTCTTCTGTGTGAGAGTGTGCACAGGCTGTGGAGGTGAGAGAGGAGCATTAAGGTTCACAGCCCACAGCGCCATGCCCAGCGCCATGCCCAGCGCATTCACACGGAAATCAGCTGAGAATCCCTTTCCCATGCGGCTGGGGTCTGTCGTCTCTGGAAGCTTTGTCTCTGACTCTCTGGTGATTGACTCTCAACTTCTCTTTTAAATAAGCAACAAAACCCAAGCCAGCTGCCCGTGACAGTGATCCATCTTGACATCAACCTGACAGGACTGAGGGGCCTCCAGGAGATTGTCAAAGTGCACCCCTGGGTGCATCAGCCAGGGTGTGTTCAAAGCCCATTAGATCGTAAGCACTCTGACCTAATCAATGGCTTAATCGGTTGATGGATTCCGGTTTCAAAGAGATGGTTGAGCAGCAGGAGAAACTGCGGCAGGTAGGGCCTGCTCAGACAGAGAAAGGCACTAAGGGTGTGTCCCCAGGGGCCTCATCTTGTCCCTGGCCCCCTCCTGTCATGGCTTCATTCTGCTTCCTGTCCTCTCTGTCTTGAGATCTTCTACATGATGCTGCTACTATGAGTAATAGGGCCAAGTAGCCAGAGATGAAAACTTCTAGAACCATGATCTGAAATAAATTCTTCCTTCTTTGAACTGTTTCATTGCTGCAGTCAAAGGCACATGGACCATGTGGACGCGCCTAGCACAGGGAACACGCTTCCGGTGTGAAGACACCATTACTACTATACCGCCTCTCTAGCCAATGTCCCTCCCCAGCTCATAAAAGGCTGTCCCTGGGTCCCACGGCTTCCCCGGGTCTGAGGGGTTCACCTCAGTGCCTGTCCCTACAGATGGAAGCTAGTCCCTATGTACTGACTGATCTGCCACCAGGGCAGGGCTCTGGCCTGCAGGAGTCCTGGCCTAGCTGGTTCCTCTATCTTCACTTGTTGTGATGGTTTGTATATGCTTGGGCTCATAGCACTATGAGGAGGTGTTTTATCATGGTGTCTTATTGCAGCAACAGCAAAGCAAGCAATGTAGGCTCGGTAGCATTCATGGCTACTGTGGTAGCAGGGATGTGGGGCTGATCACCAAGGTCTCACATGAGGACGAAGCAGAGAGCAGGGTGGGGCTATGAACCATAAGATCCTCTTCCTCCAGCGAGGCCCCATTGCTCGAAGGTTCCACAACCTCCCAAGACAGTGCCACCACCTGGGAATCAAGTGTCCAAACATGAGTCTGTGGGGAACACGTCCATTTACCCCACAAGAAGAGGCTCTCCTTGTGAGCATGTGGTGAGCAGGACAGCCTATGTCCCCTCCCCAGGTCATAAGAGGCTGTCACCGGGTCCCACAGCTTCCCCAGGTCTGAAGGCTTCAGCTCAGTACCTGTACCTACAGATAGAAGCTATCCCCTATATACTGAGCCCCCTGTCACTGAAGCCTGGAGGATGAACATCTCATCCAGCCATACCTTCTTGGCGACTTGCTCCGACCCGCAGAGGCAGGGTAGGATGGAAGTGTCCAGATAAGTCAGACCAAACCATCTCCTGCCCCAGGGAAAGGAGGCATTTGAGAGGTCTCGCCCCCTCTCTC
Source organism: Mus pahari (assembly GCF_900095145.1). Lineage (NCBI taxonomy): Eukaryota > Metazoa > Chordata > Mammalia > Rodentia > Muridae > Mus > Mus pahari. Next base: position 85,859,059 of record NC_034603.1, on the reverse strand, counting down.
ATGGGCATCACAAGGAATGGAGCAGCCCTGAGACATCATGGATGCCCAGTGCCATGGGTGTGGGAGCTGTGTGATGGACACCGGCTGGGGCGTGTTCCTTGGCTGAACCTGCCTGGGGTCAATAGCGCTGATAGGTGTTGTGTGGGGAAGGTTGGGGCACCAGCTTGCAGGCAAGGAGGTTGACAAGTGTCTTAGGGTTTTACTGCTGTGAACAGACACCATGACCAAGGCAACTCTCGTAAGGACAGCATTTAACTAGAGCTGGCTTACAGGTTCAGAGATTCAGTCCATCAGCAAGGCAGGAATATGGAAGTGTCCAGGCAGGCATGGTGCAGGAGGAGCTGAGAGTTCTACATGTTTATCTGCAGGCCTCTAAGAGAAGACTGACTTCCAGGCAGCTAGGACCAGGGTATTAAAGCCCACGCCCACAGTGACAGACCTACTCCAGCAAGGCCACGCCTCCTAAACCTATGGACACAGGGTCACCAAGTGGAGACCAACTATCTAAACATTGAAGCCTATTGGGGACATGCGCATGCAACCTGCCACAGTGCCTGTCAAAGGGAGGTAGCCACGGTGGATTGTACCCCTTAGATGACCCAGGACAAATCTCTCTTTATTTCAGCTATTTTTCCCACCAATATCTGGAGTCCCACTGTTATTGAACTTGAGGTCACAGTCTGCACCCTAAGAAGCCAAGCTCAACCATCCACCCTTAAGAAGCAGTTAATGCCTAAATTAATAGTTTTCAGAGAGAGAGAGAGAGAGAGAGAGAGAGAGAGAGAGAGAGAGAGAGAAGAAAGGGAAGCGTATTCAATGTGGCCACGTTGGGAGGAGGGATGAAGACAACAAACACTCCACACATCCTTCATCATGGTCCCCACATGATGGTAAGGTTTACATAAGTGGCCGGTAAGTCGCCAGCACTGTGTGAACAGAGTTTCTCTGAGGGAGGCAAGCTCCCCCTCAGAAAGGCAGCAGGCTTCAGCCTTTTCCTCTTCTTAGCATGAGATCCCCGGAGGGTTCCAGTTTCTTGTGGTCTGTTATTTCTATTTCTGACAGGACTGTCTTTGTTAAGGTTTCTGTAGGCGACAAAGCACCATGACCAAAGGCAACTTGGGGAGGAAAGAGTTGACTTGGCTTATACTTCCCCCGGCACTGTTCATCAAAGAAGGAAGTCAGGACAGGAACTCAAGCAGGGCAGGAACCTACAGGCAGGAGCTGATGCAGAGGCCATGGAGGGGTGCTGCTTCCTGGCTTGCTCCCCATTGCTTGCTCAACCTGCTTTCTTATAGAACCCAGGACCACCAGCCCAGGGATGGCTCCACCCACACAGGCGGAGCCTTCCCCTTTCAATCACTAATTAAGAAAAACGCCCCACAGGCTTGCTCGCAGTCCAGTCTTAGGGAAGAATCTTCTGTACTGAGGAGACCTCTTTTCTGATAACTCAAGCTTGTGTCAAGTTGACATAAAACTATCCAGCGCACAGATCAAGGGTCGGTGTCTCTTTAATAAATCTTTCTCTCTTGCACTAGTTCCCTCCATCCTGTGGGTCACTATCCAAAGCACGTGGCTTCTACATTCACGGGGGGGGGGAGAGGCTGTGCATGGATGTCAGTGTAAGCATTGTATGTGCAAGACAGCATGCATAGAGAACACGCGAGTGAACGTGCATGCGTGCAGCTAGACCACCAGGAACACAATGTGCTGTTGCTACTGCGGTCAGGACACTGCTGTATGCCAACTTCCGTGAGCCCTGGGCTCCTTTAAACTATTAGTTGAAGTTTACCCGATGACTTCCTGGATAGATGGGAGCATATTTGACCCTAAGGCTTTTATTATTCCCTTGGGGTTTTAGAGGGCAGCACTCCATACCTGGCGACCAGCTCAGGTTGCTGACCACAGGACTGAGAAGCCGCCAGCCGGACTGAAGTGTGAGAGCTCACATGAGCTGCTGCTTGTGGCCAAGTCAGACCAGTTCCAGCAGTATCCCTGCAGAGTGGCGCCATTCATTCCGAGACCTGTGAGTGGGCCCCTAAGTCATCCTGCATGGGAGACGAAGCCAGAATTCAAGAGTCAGACATCACATACCAGTGAGGCCAAATGTGGCATCCTGACATCCTCTGTTTCCCATCTTTAAACACAGGCGGGATTGACTAGGAAACCCCAGGGATGCAGATGTACAGAGAAACCTCAAAGGGACGCGGAGCACAGCAGTGTGGCTCCAAAGCTTGCTTCCTGGGCCCCATATCCCCATACTGGACAGCGGGGATGTGCTTTATGAAGTCCAGGCAGAGAAATCCCCTCTTCCCATGTGGAGCCCTGCCGTCTTTGTGGCTTCCCCTGATCATGGAAGAGGCAACAGTTCTGGAGACCAAGGCAGGCTGGGAAAGGGATGCTATTCAAGAGCACTGATACAGGCTAAAGATGGCCTAGTGTTTAAGATGGCTCTTGCAGAGAACCTGAGTTTGGTCTCTAGCACACATGTGGCACCTCACAATTCTCTGTAAGTCCAGTTCCAAGAACTGGACACCCTCTTCTGGCCTCCATGGGGTACTTAGATACATGCAGGCAAAACACTCATAAACACAAATCTAAAAAATAAAGAGTTAAAACAACCAACGGAAAACAAGTATCGCTGGAACCTCAGAGGACAGGCAGAGCGCTTTGTCCCACGCTTCTCATTCATAGGAAATGAGCGCAGATTGCACCGGGGACTAATCTCGCTGAGCCGAGCCTCTCCTGCAGGAGTTCCAAGCGCCTCCACACCTGTGCTGTGTGTGAGAGACTGTGGGTAATTCTTCCTCCCCCTGTATGGAAGCCAGTTCCGTAAGTACCAGCAACGGGCAGCAGGAAGCCACCTGCAGCGGATATTCACTGGCAACTCACAGGGGCCTGATTTCACAGGGATGGCTGGCTGACAGCCCAGTGTCTCCCTGGGTGGGGTACCCCTGCACAGTGTGCTGCCCACAAGAGTCTAGGGCACTGCTGAGACTCCTAGGAAGAGTGTCTTGTCCCACCCGATGACGTGAGCATTTATCCTGCTTCCACTCCGTGGAGGGAGCAAGGAAGGCGAGGAGCATCCGTTTCCCTCAGATTGCAGGGCAGGAAGGTGGAAGACATTGTGAGTTATGCATACTGGGTAAATCTTACCAGCACAGCCTAGACCCTGAGCCAGGGAAAAGTGCTGACTTCTGTTTGGTGTGAGCCTTCTGTGTCCCTCCTAGTGCGGTAGTCTAGAGCCCTCTCATGGAACTCCTAAGACACTGGCAAACAAGTACACAGGTCTCCCAACAGGAATGAGAAACAGGGGTTAAGGTGAGGTGAAACTCAGGAGATAGGAGAGGAACAGGGGGATGGGAAAAGGGGAGAAGAGGAAGGGGGGGAGTTGTAGGAAGGGGGCCTGTATGGGTTCAGCTCCTACAGGAAACTGCTTCACAAGAGGTGGCCTGAGACCACGCCTGTCAGGCAGCAGAAGCAGGAAGAAAGGAAGGGTTATGCAGTCATATCACAACATCGGACATAGAGGATGCTCAGTGGGAGCTCTGGGGGCAGAAAGCACGAGGTTGCAGCCTACCACCCTCTCACTCGCCTGTCATGGGAAATGGCTACCCTAAACTTTGTAAGCAAATGGTTCTTGCAAGCACAGTGCCCAGGGAAGGGCTCAGCCAGAAATGCCAACCAAATCCGGTTCCCACTGCTGGCATGGAGTGCCCCTCCATGAAGGGTCTGGGTAGGTAACCATGTTGTCCACTACAGCAAGTCTGTCCCTGGGGTGGTGACCCAGGCCAGCTCCTCTGTCACGCTGGGTCCCTGCATCTGTCCTTTACTTGAGCAGGTGCCAGGCGCTGGTACAGCAGGCCAGTATCGACTGCTTGCAAGGGAGACATCAATACAGCTTTGCAATGTTAGGGCCAGGCTCTGCCTGCTGCAGATGGCTGGAACTGCAGAGTGGTACTCTATTCATGATGCTTTGATTTCTCGGGCTCTGGGGACCCTGACTTTGAAAGATTGAGGTATGACGTTGGCACTCTATGCTACACAAGCATGACTCGCTTTCAGAGCAGGTTTTTAGCCACCAGAGTCCACCCAGTCAGTCCTTTAAAATCAAATACCTACTCTCACGGTGGGGGAGGGAGATCTTAGGAAAAGAAGAGCCAAGATCTCCCACTGTTGACAGGGAGGCACAGGCTGGGCAGTGCACTTCACAGTGTACCATGGGCTGGGTGACACATCCGCTGTACCTGGACAAGTGTTGTACCTGGTCCCAGCTTGGACAGCAGACTCCTTACAAGGCTTCCTCCTGTCCATCAGCTATCTAGCTAGTGTGGGTGGTGCTTGGGCTGTTGAGCCTTTAAGCTGTACCTCAGTACTTTCCACCACACCGAGTAGGCACAGGGACATTTTTCAGACTAAGCAGGACAGCCTGCAGTTCATCCAAGCCTCTCTGGGGTGTTACTGAGAGATGGAGTTGCCTTGTGTGCCACTGTCCTCACGTTGGTCCTGATCAGGGTTGTGCTGTGCAGAATTGTGGCATTCAGTTATGCGGAGGCTCTCGGGTACAAGAGGGTGGTACCCAGAAGGGTCCTGTCTCCATGGTGACAGGGCTCCTGGAGGTGAGGCTGTAGGCCTCTTTCTTTCTAGCCCCCCCCCCCCGTGTTTACCTTGGCAGGCTCTGCAACCCAGAGCTTCTGCTCTCTTTACAGAGAGTCCAAGGAGTTCTAACTCAGCTCTGAGTCGTAAGCATAGCATAGGGTAAAACTGTTTAATCCTCCTTGTCAGGGGTGGGGATGATCTGTTCCTTTAGCTTTATTTCTGCAGAAGGTGTTGTCAAATGTGCCACTGGTTCATCCATGGGAAATATATTCTGTTCAGACATTTTTCACCTGCTGCCGAGGAGCTGGCTTCGGCGGGTACCCATTGTCTGCTCGCTTGCTATAATCCATTTATCTGGCGTGCGTGTGGGAGCACCGGGGCCGCGCTAGAGCACCGCTGGAATTAAGTATGAATTAAATGTACCATTAAAATAAAGTGTTATCACGAGCATTTAATGAGTTTTATTCTTTAACGGTTCCGTTTTGCGGTTCTTGCTGTCCAGACAGCTCTCTCCAGACAGCGCTCTCCTTCACTTGCTCCCAGTGGATCTCCACGCAGAGTCTGTCCTCTTACCTTCCAAGTGGACGTCATTCTCCCTGCTTCCCGGGAGCAACGGCGGCCTTGAACCTCTGCTGGAGCCATGAGTTTGTCCGTATCAGAATGAGAGTAACCGGAGCCAGAGTGATGGCTTTGAAAGGGATTAAATGGACCCAGGGGCTAAAAATTCCTTCAGAGATAAGATGCGTGTGCACGTGTGCGAAGAAGGAATAAGTGCTCTCAGGGAAGAGGGGTGTGGTCAAGGTCCTCCACAGAAAACACAAGACAAGCCTCCTCGGGTCCCCAAACTTCAGTGTACCAAATCCTGTTGGTTTTACTTTACGCTTTATTCTCCTGTCTCCTACTGTCTTCTACTCTGGGTTCCATCTCAGAGGTGCCGGTGTGCTGTGGAGACCCCGTGGCTATGCTGGTGTTTGAATTTCTGGTAACAGGGGAAACAGATTGGTGACTTCCAGATCTTGAGCTGAGTGACTTGGAGAAAGGGTGCTGTTTGCAGAGAGCCCCTAGGGAGGTGAGAGCAGGGGCAGGAAGGGGTGACTGAGTCGTGCTTGGTTGGGCATGCTGTACACACGTTTTTTAGGAAACGTCCAGGAGAGCCTGGGTCTGGAGTATGAGCTGGGGTGCGGTGGAGAAGAGGTAGCCTGGGGCAACTTTTCATTCCATTGGTGCCAGGCCCAGGTGAGGTGAGACGTGGCCATGCCTCCATCTCTGTGTATAGAGTCAGTATCTTACGGAAAAGTCTGGCGAATGCTAGCCTGCCCCTGGATACTACAGTTGCTACTATCCTGGGCGTCTCTGGTCACAACATGTCTTCCCTTGTGGGAATGCTCTGGGTCTTCTGCATTCGCACCTAAAAGACCAGCCAAGGGTTGGCTCCTTCTGCATATGCCAACCTCAGAAAGGCTGTTCATCCCTCTAGCGCCTCCTGGTGGGAGACTGAGTGGCATTTCTTGTGTTACCCACCATCAGTGGATATTCCTCCTCCCTTCGTCTCCCCAGCTTCTTAGCCTGGAGACCCTGTCTGCCACCCGTGACTCTGTGCCCGGCACAGGTACTCTTGCTTCAGAGGTAACTCTAACGCCCACCGCATGTCCATCCTTAGTGGGTCCTAGCAGGGGACAAGGCATGTCCATCTTTGGGGGAACATTCATCAGGCATCTAATAGTCTGGGAATCACTTCCCGGGTCACTTCAGGCCATGAGTGACGCCCCATCACCAGTTACTCCAGGAGCCACAGAGCTGTGCTGCCTGGAACCTGGAAGGTGCCCTGCCAAGAATGTTTCAATCATAAGGTGTGGTGGTCAGTGGGCCCACTCTCATGTGCCAGGTATTTCAAGCCATTCCAAGAGGCCTCTGGACATCACCACACACAGATCATAAAAGGCTCCTCAGCCAGTTGTGCACAGCATCTGAGCCAGCAGGCATCATCTCCAAGCCCAGCTTCAGGGCCAGCACAGGTGGCTGCCCACACCCGGCCTCCCTATACCTGGCCTCCTGGCTGAGAATCGCTCTTTACGCCTGGGAGCCCAGAGCCCTGGTTGGTTACTGGGACCATTGCTCTAAGTCTTACATGGAGCTAGTCAGAACATGGGCAGGGATCCCAGCAAAGCCCTACCTGGCCTCTCTTCAGCTGATGCTGAGCAGAGAGTGCTGACTTCGGAGAGCAGGAGATTCATTTTCCAGACGGTAGGAAAATATCCAAGAGCGAGAAAAAGCTCTCCAAGTGCCCAACATGGGCAGTGAACCTGAGTCCTAAGGAAGATGGAGCCTGTCCTCTGGCAGGGGCCCTTGTTTCCTGCTGTTCTTTGCTTGGATGGCTGAGGACACACAGAGGAGGCGGGGACATCCGTCCAAAGCCGCTGGATTATTTACAGGGAGCTTCAGAGAAGCTCAGGGAGGGCCGACACCACTTGCATATTAAAACGGAGATGGCAATTAACTACCAAAATAAGACATTTTTATAACGCTTTTATTGAAGTTTTAATGAACAAATAAAGAAACAGGGAAATCTGCATACGCCTTGCGAGCCATATAAAAATGACTAAATCAAGATGAAATGCAGGAACCAGCAACACCTCAACTTCCATGTTCTTCCAAATTTCTAAGTGCAGGCTGTTGGGCCCACCGACACACATGCTCTTAACTCGGAGAGAGGTGGAGAAAGATGCGGAAAGCCTTTCTAGGATACAGTGAGACCTGAGGGGAGACAGAGCCACCTGGGGGACCACTGGCAAAGCCCCCAGAGCCGTCACGGACAGTGGCAGCCACGAATGGCAAGCAGTCGGCCTCTCTGCAGACGCTCAAGGAGCTGTGCTCAGGGCCAAGGAAGCTGCTGAGAGTCCTCGAGCCTCCACTCAGAGACACAGAGACATCCGGAACATGAGTCCATGCCAGGGGCATAGAGCTCAGTGTGTGTGGATAAGCACGATGCTTAACTGAGCCCAGTGCACTTGTCAGAAGGGCTTGTGCGGAACAGGAAGCAGGCGTGAGGACGCAGAGGCCCGATGAGGCTGTCATAAACTGAGGATACACTGAAGATCTCAATGAGAGGGATGGGGTGGGGGTGGGGGTGGCAGGAGGACAGCTGTCAGTCATCTTTGGGTTGACGAGGTTCTAGTTATCTGTTCTTTGTTTGTGTTTGAGACAGGGTCTTATGTAGCCCAGGCTGGCCTCAGATTTTCTGTGTAGCCACGGATGACTGAATGCCTGATCCTCCTGCCTCTGCCTTCAAAGGCTGGGATTATGGGGGTGCGGCTATCTACCAGTATTTTGTCCTGCTGGGCACTAAACTTAGGGCTTTGCAAACACTAGTAAAGTGCTCCACCAACTGAGCCACACCCCAGCCCAGAAGTACACGTTAGTGACTCATTCCTTTCCATTCTGGGGAAAGGGAGCTGACATCCTTCCACGAACAGCGCCCTGTTCAGCAGGACCCATCGGACACACTGCGCAGGTTACCAGCAGCGACTCCCGATACACAATGCACAAATCGGTTTACAATCACACCTCCACTTTATTACAACTAATTTAAAACTCATATCGCCACTCCCCTCCCCCCCACATGATTTAATCTTCTTCTTTGAAAAAAAAAAATCAAGGAATCTGATCCAGGGCCATTTTTCTCAATTAAAATTTGTGATTACATTTCTGTGCTTCGGAGGCTGAGCTCTTAGTGGGGCCTGGCATATAATTGAACTCTTCCTAAATGGCTGACACCAGTCGCCCTATAAATTAACAGATGGTGCAGGGAGATCTCCTGGCTTCCTCCTTGCTATGTTTTAAAGGTTTGATTTTATAATAGGAGTTTTGAGTCCAAGCCAGGAACCCCTCCACCAGCAGCGTGAGAGCTCATTCCACTTTACGGTTCCTGAAACTGGCCATGTGCATTTCCACCCAGTGAGACCTGGGGCTCAAGAACATTGTCCCAGTCCCCTCCCAGTTTAAGCACACACGTTTGCAGATTCAGACCTTAGGCTGGTGGGGGTGGGTGGATGGGTCTTTGTGTGTCTCTCTGTGTGTCTCTGTGTGCCTATGTGTATGTATATGTCTGTGTGTGTGTCTGTATGTGTGTCTGTGTGTGTCTATCTGTGAGTCTATGTGTGTGTGTGTGTGTGTGTGTGTGTGTCTGGGTGTGTGTGTGTGTGCCTCTGTGTGTGGTGTGTCTGTGTATGTGTCTGTGTATTTGTCTCTGCACATGTGTGTATATGTCTGTGTGTGTGTGTGTGTCTGCATGTGTCTATGTGTATGTGTGTGTGTGTGTGTGTCTGCATGTGTCTATGTGTATGTGTGTGTGTGTGTCTGCATGTGTCTATGTGTATGTGTGTGTGTGTGTGTGTGTCTGGGTGTATCTGTATGTATGTGTGTGTGTGTGTGTGCCTCTGTGTGTGGTGTGTCTGTGTATGTGTCTGTGTATTTGTCTCTGCACATGTGTGTATATGTCTGTGTGTGTGTGTGTCTGCATGTGTCTATGTGTATGTGTGTGTGTGTGTCTGGGTGTATCTGTATGTATGTGTGTCTGTGTGCCTCTGTGTGTGGTGTGTCTGTGTATTTGTCTTTGCATCTCTCTCCCCCCCCCCGTGTGTGTTTGTGTGTGTGTGTGTGTGTGTGGAGAGTGAGAGAGAGAGACAGACAGACAGACAGACAGAGACAGACAGACAGAGACACAGAAACACAGAGAGAGAGGAGAGTTCATCCTCAGGTGTTATTCCTCAGGATCCATCCACCCCCACACCAAGTCTCTTACCAAGACATGAGGCTTGCCCTTTAAGCCAGGCTATCTGGCCAGTGAGCCTTGGGTCCATCTGTCTCCACTTCTTTCAGTACTTGGATTACAAGTGCCAACTGAAGTCTGGGATATATTTTAATGTTTATACTGATCAAAATCAGCTCCTCACACTTACATGACAAGCACTAGAGGAGCCATGTGCCTAGTCTAGATCCCGATCAGTGGGATTTGGTACTGGACGGCGCTGAAAGGGAGCATGCAGCCAGGGCCCACCCAGAGCCTGGGACACAACTCACAGGTGGGACAGTGTACTCTCTGGCATTGGGCTCCAATCTGGCCAAGGCTGGCAGGAACATTCAACCTCCGAGCTCCTGTCACATGTTCACTGGTCCGTCCAAGTTGACAAGGCCTCAGAGATAGAAAATGAAACTATGTAACCAACCACAACCTGTTACTCCCTAGCAGTTACTCTCTACAGTGTCTGCATTGATTTAAAGCTCACGGGAGGGATGGACAGTTAATTATAAACACAGTATGGGAAAGAAGGAAGCCAAACATCCTCAGAGTTTGAGAGCTCCTAGGTTCTTGCGCCTGTCTCTTGATTCCCCAGTGAAGCTGTTTCCCACTTGTACCCATTGTACTTGAAATGTCTTCTTAGCTAAGCTGTGTCAAGGTCAGGCAGGCAGCAGAAGGGCACAGCCACAGAAGGCATTGAGTACCAACCTAAGAAAATAAACAAGGGTAGACCAGGGGCCAGCTATTGGAGCCAGAAGCCCAGCTTTGGCCTGCCTTGATCCAGGTTGGGGACTACGGCGCTGCCTTCTCCATCAGGTGCTGGCTAGGCTGTGCAGATGTGACGCACCTGCAGTGTGTATGCCTGAAGCCAGCAAGTGGGATGTGCCCATACACTGTGGCCGAAGAGCTACCGTGCTCATCAGATCGGTACTGCCTACTTGTAAGAGTCACTCACCACAGGGCTTGTCAGCCGTTAGCTCAGTCCCTGTTTATTGCTGTGAAGACATGTGAAAGCCAAGGAGATGCTTCCAAAAGAAAACATTCAACTGGGAGCTGGCTTATGTATTCAGAACGTTAGTCCTTGATGGGCATGGCAGGGGGCATGGCAGCATACAGGTAGGCATGATGCTGGAGCAGTAGTTGAGAGCTTTACATCCTAATGTCCCCTGTGGAGGGGGAGACAGAGACAGACAGAGAGAAAGGGAATGGGGAGGGGGAGGGGGATTGGGAGAGGGAGAGGGAGACTGGGTCTGACGTGGTCTTTCCCAGTAACACACCTCTCCCAATAGGGGCAAACCTACTAATCTTGCCACACAGTTCTGACCCCTGGTGACTAAGCATGCAACTGTAAGAGCCTATGAAGGCCATTCTCATGCACATCACCACAATACTGATGGGTTCTCATAGAAGAAGGGTGTGATGAGGGTCACTGTACCGTCACCTGAGTGAGGAGGGTCATTGTACCCTCACCTGAGTGAGGAGGGTCATTGTACCCTCACCTGAGTNTCACCTGAGTGAGGAGGGTCATTGTACCCTCACCTGAGTGAGGAGGGTCATTGTACCCTCACCTGAGTTTCCAGCTGCCCGCCCCCAGCCATGTGTATGCACGTCTGTCCTAATAGCTCATGGCCTCTGTGTCTCAAGAAGGCTGGAATGTATAGGCTGGGGAAGGAGAATGCAGGGGACACTGGCATTGACCCCCAACCCATGCTCAACAAAGAATCCCAATGCCGCATCAATTCCCTAGAGTGTACTCTGGTTCGGAGTCTTCTGAGGTAGACAGTGGTCTTTCCAAGAGGAATGATCCCATAGGCTGCTCCCATATTTATGTGCTTTGTCACCAGGGAGTGGAACTGTTTGAGAAGGATTAGTAGATTTGACCTTTTTGGAAGAGCTATGTCATTGAGAGGTGAGCTTTGAGCTTTCCAAAGCCCATGTCAGGCCCAGTCTATCTACATACAGTATGAATACCTGTGTGTGTGTGTGTGTGTGTGTGTGTGTGTGTGTGTGTGTGTGTCCGTGTCCCAGGAAGTTCTCACAACACATACTCACATACTATTCCTGTCCTCAAGGTTGCCTCCTGGCCTGCAACCAAATATGTCCTTTGAGATTTGGGGGCCTCCAGAAGACTGTATTGCTACATAAAATATACATACCCTAATAACCATGAAATTCAGAAAAGCCATCAGTAGTTTTTAGCATAAGTATGCTGCCTACAGGATGTACTTGAATCGAATTGTTTGTTTGAATTTTAAATTAAAATTTAATACAAAAATCTTGCGGTTTTTATTTGCTAAGTCAGGTAGCCTCAGGGGGGCAGTGTGGCCTTGGGCACTTAGCCAAGTCACTTCTTCCTGCCCAGCCTCTGGGGACATTTGTGGAAGTAAAAGTATGAACAGGTTCCTTAGCCGCTTTGATCAGTTACTTTGTTGCAATAAGATAAGCAAATGGGAAAATAAGTAGCACGCCCACCGGAACTGCCAGGTTCCACCCGCTTGGGGCTGTGCTGTTGGGTTTGAGCAGGAGGGAAGGTACCTAAATCCAACAGGCTCTGGGCTACCCTTCTTCTAACCACCTTGGGATACCTAGGGACAAGAGCCTAGGACAATCTTTTGCTCTGATCCCCAGGTTCCCCTTGCTAATGATGGACAGTACAATAGAGTCACATGAGAATCCAAGGAGTGGTGGGAACATTGCTGTCTTAGTTAGTCATTGCTGTGAAGAGACACCCTGGTCAAGGCAACTCTTATAAAGGACATTTAATTAGGCCTGGCTTACAGTTTCAGAGGTTCAGTCCATTATCATCATGGTGGGAAGCATGGCAGTGTCCAGGCAGACGTGGTGCTGGAGAAGGAGCTAAGAGTTCTACATCTTCATCCAAAGGCAGACAGGGGACTGTCTTCTGCAGGCGGTTAGGAGGCTCTAATTCCACACTGGGTGGAGGCTGAGCTTAGAGACCTCCAAGTCTCCTACATACTAAAACACATCCTTCAATAAGGAAGCGCCTCCTCCAACAATGCTACAGCTACTGATGCCGCATCCCAGGGGCCAAGCACTCAGACACATGAGTCTATGGGGATCAAATGTATTCAAACTACCACAACTGTGTAGCTAGAGCTGTAGCACAGAGAGGCAATGGGGCAGGGTTGGGAGTGAGGGAGAGGGCTGTGTGGTGGAAGCAGGGTCTCCCTGGCTGTGGGAGGTGGGGGGAAGCTAAAGGTAAAAGCGGGGTGGGCAGGCTGTTGAAGGAGGTGCTAAGAAGAGTAAGTGTGTCTAGCTCAGACCCCCCCCCCCCCCCCCCACACACACACACATGCACCCGGACCATCCAGCCTCATGAAATTTTATCTTGCTTGAGATATAGCCTATGGACAGTACAAAGAAAAAATAAGTAAGGTAAAATACAGAGGAAAAATAGTGGAACCCAACAGAATGAAAATAGAATTCCTCGATCACACTCTTATTGATTTGGAAAGCTGAGAGTTGAAAAACAAACAAGAAAGCCGAAGAACTGTGGCTGCAATCAGGGTTTCCCTCCATGCGTTTTAAAATTCACAACAAGGGCTTGGTGTTTGTTGTTTTCTTTCTCTTTCTCTATTTTAAGACAGGGTCGGGCTGGAGAGATGGCTCAGTGGTTAAGAGCACTGACTGCTCTTCCAGAGGTCCTGAGTTCAAATCCCAGCAACTACATGGTGGCTCACAACCATCTGTAATGGGATCCGATGCTCTCTTCTGGTGTGTCTGAAGACACAGACAATATACTCATACAAATAAAACAAATAAATCTTAGAAGAAGAAGAAGAAGAAGAAGAAGAAGAAGAAGAAGAAGAAGAAGAAGAAGAAGAAGAAGAAAGAGAGAGAGATAGAGAGAGAGGGGGGGGGAAGGAAAAGAAAAGAAAAGAAAAGAAGAAGAAGAAGAAGAAGAAGAAGAAGAAGAAGAAGAAGAAGAAGAAGAAGAAGAAGAAGAAGAAGAAAGAGAGAGAGAGAGAGAGGGGGGGAGGAAAAGAAAAGAAAAGAAAGGAAAAGAAAAGAAAAGAAAAGAAAGAAAAGAAAAGACAGAGTCTACCTGTGTAACTCTGGATGGCCTGGAAACCCCTACACAGACCAGGGTCTCAAACTCACAGATTCCCCTGCCCCTCCCTCTCCCCTGCCCCTGCC
>NC_034603.1:85839146-85845293 GCF_900095145.1 Mus pahari | reverse complement strand
TGTATTTTTTGTTGCTGTGACAAAATGTTTGACAAATGCAACCTGAAAAAGGAAGGGTTTCCTTTGCTCACAGTTCAGGAATGCAGTCCATCCTGGTGGGGAACTCACGGCAGCAGAAATCTGAGCAGTGTTCACATCACATCCGTAATCAGGCATCAGGGACATGAATGCTGGTGCTCAGACCATGTCTTACTTAGTTGGAGACTCCCGTTGATGGGACGGTGCTGCACACATTCAGGATGGGTCTTCCCTGCCGTCAAAAATCTCTCGCAGACACATGCATGTCCGTGTGTCTCCAGGGTTCATGATTTCATCAAGTTAGCAATGCAGATAAACCACCTTCCTCTTCCAACTTTTATCTTTTTGCTCCTGTGGAATATTGTGCGTGTGTGTGTGAGTGTGTGTGTGTGAGTGTGTGTGTGTGTGTGTGTGTATACACAATTTAAACACTGAGATCAAATTTTTCACTTTGTCTCACTTGGAGCAATTTCACATGATCTTCTTTCCGTGACAGTGAGCATGTGTTGCCTGCAAATCTTCATACACACACACACACACACACACACACACTCACACAGAGCTTTACACATACATACCTTCACACACATATATATTCACATACACACACCTATAATCACACATACACACATATACACACAAACATACACACAAACACACACATACATCTTTACACACACATCAGTTTCACACACATACACACTCATGCCTACATACACCCTACACCCACAAACACAACCTTCACATACATATATTCACATTCACTCACACACACACACCTAATCATATGCATAAAACACACACTTTACATGCACGCACACACCTTCACACACACACACACACACACACACACACACACACACACACTGGGCGTGCGTGAGAGCTGGCTTGTCTTTGAGTTTTAGGAAATGAAGTGTACATTTGTAGAGCAGTATCCATGGCACCTGGGCAGGACACTGGTGACCAGCAGCTGTGGAGGGTCTGGGGCCAACATTGTGCTGGGCCAGAGTGTAAATGCCATGAGAGTGGGGTGGGCACACCCTTCCCAGACATCATTATCTTGTCTCCATCATGAATGCTTGCTTAGTGGGCACTTTAGACATGAGCTTCTCAGGCCACAAGACAATGGCCATGGTCCCTTCTGATGTGGCTTGGAGTTACTCAGGCAAGAGTGGCAGGGTGGGGCGGGGACTTCAGTGAGGACACTTGAATGCTTTTTCTGAGAGTTTTAAAAACTATCTTTATGCTACGCATCCTCTCACCTTGTATTGTTTGTTTATTATAATCCTATCTCCCGAAACATTTCAGGAAGAAACCCAGGTCTTCCAAGCACTTATGCAATCCCACTGCTGAATTCACTGCATTTTGCTGCTGCCCTGGAGATTGCTCGCACTTGTGCGTACCGCGCAGACCTTCTGCTGACGGAGCCGTGCCCCAGCCCTCTCTTTGCTTTCCATTTGTACTGGCTCTCAGCTCACCTTCTTGTTTTATTCTGTTGGCGACCCTGGCCGGTGGGATGCTGTTGCTCACATTTGGGGTGGGTCTTCTCTCCTCCGCCAAACCTCTCTGGAAACACCCTCATAGACACACAGGCTGGTGTGTTTCTATGGTGACTCCAAACCCTATTAAGCTGGCCAAGAAGGCTGAGCCTCACGGCTCCTTTCCCATGGTACCTTGGGCCCATTATTGGAATATTTCCTCTTTTAAAAAAAGAAAAGTGAAGTGAATCACGGGTAATGTTCCAGATAACAGAGACATGGAATCCCGGAGTCAGAGTGATCCCATTTAGAAACACAAGGGGTGACGTGGGAAGGGAAAGGAAGAGCCCTCATTAAAGGGGTGGTCTATTAGCAAGAGCACCCATTAATAATCCTGCTGTAGGGGAGGGGGAGGACCATTAGGTGATGATGAGCCAAGCCCAGTTCTCTCTGAAATGAGATAATTACATCCTTTAATTTTACTTTCAGAGGATCAAGGATACCTTGCAGAAACACGGGGCACGTCTGCAGAACTAAAAATAATTATACTAATGATTAGTAATGACACGTAGACATTAACCCCACCACGGGGAGGAGGGGGGTACTGCACATCTGGGAATAGTGGGAATAGCAGGTGTCTTGGGGCTACCCATGTGACTGAGCCGACTCGCGAATGTGCCAGGCACTGTCCAGGAACGGTCCTCACTGCCTTCACTTCTGATCCCTTCCTAAGCCCCTCTACCATCATCCTGTAGAGTAGAGAAGCCCACTCCAAGGGCTCAGGGGGATCTGCCAAGCAGCTCTCAAAACATGGTCCACACCAAGCATGAACAACTGAAATACAGAGCCGGCAGAGGGATCTGTGGTGACCAGGGTGGGAGAAGGGTGCATGACAGGAAGCACATAGGTGTGCAGGGAGGGTGGGAGAGGGGTGTGTGACAGGAAGCACATGGATATGCAGGGAGGCATAACTGCTCCCTATGACAGGGTATGATCTTAACATGTCACCAGATACCCTCCCAAACCCAACCTGTGTGTGGTCTGTTGCTCTACCAGCTAGGTTCCTCTTCTCTGTGACAGTAATTCTCTTGGAGCCTCTGAAGAGAGGAAAGTTGTTTTTTGTTTGCTCGTTTGTGTTTTGGCTGTTGTTTCAGAGGTTTCAGTCCACAGTCACGTGCCTCCATGTATTTGCACAGAGCATCATGGTAGTGGGATGTGTGGTGGACAGTTGTTTCTGGCTTGGCCTCTTCCAGGAAGCAGGGAGATGGGGTGCCAGCAGGCACTGGTTTCTGTTTCCTCAATTTATCTCATTAGCCTACAGTGCCGAAGTGGGGAGCATGCAGGGACCATGTGGGAATTAGCTGCTGGTTGGTGGCCACGTGTTAGAGGTGGGTAGGGCCTGGAAACCTGCTGTCACCAGGGCAGGGGATGCCAGCTGTAGACTCGGTGAAGCCAGGAAGCCAGGGTGTACCCGCTGGCTTTGCTTATGAACTGGACACAGGAGGAACAAAGCAAGGGAGAACTTCATGCCAGACGCTGGCAGCCAGGTGCCTGGAGGATTCTGTCTCCTGGATCCAGGACCCAGAAGGAGCAGCTGGGACTCCAAGGAGAAGTGAGGGCGAAGGCTCAGGTCTAGACAAGTTCTGTTTGAAGAACTGTGGTTGTTCTAATGCTTAACCTAGGCTTCTAAAGCCATCCAGGGGAGTGAGCTGTCAGATCAAGTGACAGGTCATGGTTTAGGCTGGGCCAGGGTTAGTCAAGGCCAGCAGTCAAGGACGACAATAAAGGAGGATGCCAGGTTGCTGTGGCTTTTCTCAGCTGCAGTCACCATTGACTTTGGGACAAGCAGTGCCCATAGGTAGCCAAATGCCACACCTCTGTCCACGTGACACGCCCACAGTTGCTTTTCACACCCAAGACCACACCTGTAGCCCCCTTTCGCACCTAAGACCATGCTCCAGGGCCACAGCACACCCTGTAGTCTCAACACACACCTAGCTGACAGCCATGTCTCCTACTGTGCCCATGGGGAGGCCATAAGCATGCATTCTATCTACCACTAGGGCTTCTTGCTCATGGGAGCCACACAAGGTAGGCATGTAGACCCTGGCTTGAGCAGACTTTTTGAACCTTTCCCTGCAGATGACTGGCCAGCACTGTGCAGGCTGGTGGTCCCCTCTGAGTACGGCTTCTCTCTGAGAGGAAAGTGACCTCTAACCTAAGGAAAGACTCCAAGGAGCCAGGGTTTCTGCAGCATCTACCCCGGAGTGCAGCTGCCAACCCAGCTCACATGGGCGACTAAGCTTTGCCTCCTCTAGAAGTTGCCTCCAGCCTTTAGGGTCAGGCAAGCAGAGAAGCGTCGGCCCCAAGGCAAGAGGCAGTCATCAGAGCTGTGTCCCAGAAGATAAGAGAACCCTTTCCGCAGAAGTGCTCAGTGAGGTGCAGAGACGGGCCGGTGGTTCTGTGATCTCAGCAGTCCACTCAGAGGTCAAAGGTTACCTCTGGAAGAGCTTTGGTGGAATGGTGTGGAAGATGGGGTTGAGCTTGTAAGGACAAATGGTAGATGATAGTGTGGACCATCTTGTGTGGGAAAGTGACTATGGGGTTAGACAAGGAAGAGGGCACATAAAGAGGGTAGACCACCGGCCAGGTAGGGGTGTCCAGAGAGGCCCTTGGTTGTTCTGGGTTCTTCTGCCGTTCATGTGACTGAAGGTTGGGCAAATTTGTTGGGATAAAGGGCCCTCTGGTGGTTTTCCTGACACTCTAGAGTCAAGTTAGGTAGCTAAAGGAAACTAAAATCAAGGAAATGTTGGAAAATTAGCAATATATTTCATTCCTACATTAGGTCCTGGTCCCAGAAGTGTGAAGGGAAAAAAAGTTGTCAGGGCTGGGGGTTCCTGGGTGCGTTCACCTGGTCCTGTGAACATCCTGGTACTCAAGCCCCGGATCCCACCTCTGCCCGACTCTGGCTAGGCTCACAGCGGTCTCTAGACCAACCTCCCAACTGTCCTGGAGAAAAGATGTAATGCTTGCACAAGTGTTTCTGCTGTAGATGCTGATGAACTGGATACCTTCCCAGCACCCCCTGCACAGTTCCAAATAGCCATGGAGGGACAGTGCTTAGATGCATGGTCCTGCCCAAGCAGCTCTTGGGTGGGGGCTTTGCAGAGTGGCTCAGAACAGCACAGTGTCCAGGTTCCCAGGGCCGGCCTCTGTCTTCAACCTCTCAGTGTTGGATATGAGGTGGACAGGTAGCACTTCCCTGGTGGGGTTTGGGGACTGGCTTCGCTAGGGTTTCCGTTGCTGTGAAGACACACCATGACCATGACAACCTTGACAAAGGACAACATCTATTTGGAGTTGGCTTACAGATTCTGAATTTCAGTCCATTATCAGCGTGGCAGCATATCGGCAGGCGTGGCCTAGAGCAGCTGAGAGTTCTACATCTTGGTCAGAAGGAAGCCAGGAAAAGACTGGCAAAGCCACCGCCACAGCGACACACTGTCCCTAGCAAGGCCATACCTATCCCAACAAGGACACACCTTCTAATAGTATCACTCCCTGTGGGCCAATCATTCAGACTGTGAGTCTACGGGGCCAAACCTATCCAAACACTACAGGGAGTAATGAGGTCATTGTCATGTTGATTATGGTAAACCCCAGTGGCACTGGATCTCCTGGAGAATCTGAGAAGGGAGGCAGGCACCCTCAGACTAGACCGTAGTGATTGTGCCTAGAAAGCTAAGCAGCATGCTTTCCTCCCTTTGGAGGGACTGCCAGGCTTCCCTGCTGGTGGTAAGGATGCTCATCAGGGGCCCCCACAGGGAAGGGATGGCTTTGCACTCAGCCCTTTGACAAGCCGCAGTGAGTGGCCCCTTCGGTGACTGGGATCACCACTTAGCTCGCAGTGTTGGAGCCTGGTGTCTGGCCTGCACATGTCTGCACTGCACTGTGTGCCTCTCTGGTGTTCTCAGAGCTCAGGAGAAGGCATTAGATGTTCTAGAACTGGGCTGACGGCCAGGTTGGGGGCCTCCATGTCAGTTCTGGAAGTGAACCTGGGTTCTTTCAGGGGAACAGTCAGTGCTCTTAACTGCTGAGCCATCTCTCTGGAGTTTTTCTGAAACAGTTCTTAAAGCTCATCCCTTGACTTATAGAAAAGAAAAAGAAACAGAAATCGTGTGTGTGTGTGTGTGTGTGTGTGTGTGTACACGTGCATGTGAGCATGCGTGTGTGTGCTGCATGCGTGTGCACACACATGTAATGCAGATGCACACACCTATGAGCTTAAGTATGGAGATCAGGAGACCAGAGGGGGACATTGAATTTTTACCTCTCCACCTCTTCCTTGTTCCCTTGAGACTGGTTTGGCAATGAATTTGGAGCTGGTTCTCAGCTGTTCCGGCAACCAGCAACAACCAGCAATCCTGTCTCTGCCTCCTTCAGCCAGAAGCTGTAGTTACAGGTATATGCAGCCATGACTAATTCTTGTTTAAACATGGGAGCTGAGAATCCAGATTCAGGTCCTCTTCCTTGTACAGCCAGCTCTTTCATCCACAGAGTCACCTTCCCAGCCCCAAGGTTTGAATAGTTGTCAGTATAAACACACCATTGCCTTCTCCCTCCCTCCCTCCCTCCCTCCCTCCCTCCCTCC